>NC_041393.1:10670488-10788275 GCF_002162155.2 Triticum dicoccoides
TTTTTTTCAATTTTTTGCATTTTGTTACTGTTTTTTTTTGCATAGATGGATATATATGTGATGAATGGATATATGCATGTACAGATTGATGGTGAAGTTTGTGATAGATGGATGCATTAATGGATATATTGGTCAAGTTTGTGAATTTGGAAGCTTAGTTTAAAATATGGATAGATGATATTGGTCAAGTTTTTGAATATGTGCATGTATAGATTGATGGATATTGGTCAAGTTTTGCATTTTGTAAACACTTAGTTTAAAATATGGATGAATTGATGGATATTAGTAAGTTTTGTGTTTGGTCATGTTAGTGATAGATGGAAGCAATTCAAGGCACATGGTTTCTAAAATACTTAATAAAGATTTTTTTTGCAATTTGACATGTTGTTTCATGTCGATTCATAATGTTGTGCCAAATGGTTAATGTGATATGATGACCTAATTTTTTCACTCGGTGTAATTAACAGGATTTGTGGTGTTCCATCTTCGCGGAGTGATCATCGATGTTGGAGGTGTTGGTCCACGATCGTCCCTCTCCTTTGATCGACTACATCGGAGGGTGAGCAACAATTCCATGACCTCGTCCACTTTTTTTTCCATGTCACTAGATTGAATTTTCACATCAAGTCGCGTAACCTAGGTCTCCCGTCCGAAAGGGTTGCATCGATAAATATGCATTCAATTGCATATTTATCACCGCAGCTCTTTCGGATTGTCCAGTGCTTTCCACGGACAGCCCGAGGATGTGTAGATTGGGTACGTTGTTCATGCTCTACCCCGTTCCGAGACAGGATTTCGGCGGCGCCTCCCTGTTGTTCTCCGGATGCACATTCTCTCGGCATTTTGCCGAGACGTGTATTTGGAGAACAGCGGGGAGGTGCTGCCGAAATTTTGTCTCGGAATGGGGTAGAGCATGGACCGTACTCAATCTACACATTCTCGGGTGGGATTAGGACCCATCTTTACCTATTAGAGATGTAGGTGGATTACTCGTCAACCTTGTAAAAAATAAAATATTGATGTTGGTAATTAAAATGAATCCTTAATTTTGTTGTGTGGCTTCCAATAAAGCAGAAATGGCAGATAATCAGTGGATGTATAGTGGGTTTTTCCGTCGGAATCAAGTAACAACACAGTGGGTCGAGAAAACTGATGTGTTTTTGAAAGAGATATTCCGTAGTCCAATGAGGATGGTGCCAGAATGCCCGTGTGCCAGATGTAAGAGACGTATCCGCAGAGATAAGAGTGAGATGACTAAGCACCTTCGCACGCATGGATTTATGCCCAACTTTAATATGCCGATAAACTTTTCCCAGCGGGACCATGGTAGAGAGGATGTGATACGACAACGCATCGCTGGTTATGAGGACGATGGGGTTAGAGACATGCTAGATGATGTCTTTGCTGCACAGCCGACACCTCCGTCACATTCAGCGAATGAACCGGAGGAGCCGGAGGAAACCGCAAAGGCCTTCCTGGAAATCTTGGCCTCGTCAAAGAAACCTCTCTATGAGGGTGCCAAGCTGTCTGTGTTGGATGCCATCTCGCAACTGATGGCAGTGAAGGCTGAGTACGGCTGTAGCCGAGGTTGCTTCGAAGCATTTCTGGGAGTATGGGCTAATAGCCTGCCCGAGGGCCATGAACTGCCGAAAACCATGTACGGTACGAAGAAAATCATGAAGGCGCTCTCCATGGACTATGAGAAAATACATGTTTGTCCAAAGAATTGCCTTTTGTTTAGACATGAGTATGCGGATGACAACTACTGTAGGAAGTGCGGTTCCTCTCGGTATATTGAGGTGGTCGATAAGCATGGTCAGAAGCGGCAGCTAAAAATCCCTGTGAAGGTTCTTCGGTATCTTGATTTTATAAAAAGACTGCAGCACCTTTTCATCACCGAGGAGTCTGCCAAAATGATGAAGTGGCACAAGGAAGGGAAAAGGTACAATCCAAAAAAAATGGTACATACATCAGAAGGTGAAGCATGGAAGTCATTCGATATAAAGTACCCGGAGGAAGCAGCCGAGGCTGGGAATGTCAGAATTGCTATAACAGGTGATGGGTTCAATCCATATGGTATGTCGTCTAATCCATACAGCTGCTGGCCCATATTTGTTATTCCGCTCAATCTCCCTCCCGGCGCCATAATGCAACGCAAGACCATGTTCCTGTCGCTTATAATTCCGGGGCCTGAATATCCAGGGAAGAATTTGAGTGTGTTTATGCAGCCGTTGGTGGATGATTTGCACCATTCTTGGTACTTCCCGAGGTTGACATACGACCGGCATCTGCAGAAAAATTTCTTGATGAAAGTTTGGCTACAGTATTGCATGCATGACTTTCCCGGCTATGCCCTGTTCTGCGGATGGTGTACAAGTGGAAAGATGCCTTGCCCAGTGTGCATGCAGGCCTTGATTTTCATTTGGATGAAGAAGGGTGGCAAGTATGTTGCCTTTGACCAGCATCGACAATTCCTCCCTCCAGACCATCCTGATAGGGAAGACAAGAAGAACTTCACAAAAGGCAAAGTTGTCCATGAAGTAAATGAGATTCCAACGTTTTCTGGTGAGGATGTGCTTGCTCAGCTCAAAGCTCTTAAGCCTGCCTGTGAAGGGAAAGGCAAAGGCAAAGGCAAAGGTAAAGGGAAAAAATATTTTGAAGGATATGGTGAGACGCACAACTGGACTCACATTACCCCCTTCACGCAGCTTCCCTATTTTAAGGACCTCAAACTTCCATACAACATCGACGTGATGCACACCGAAAAGAATGTCGCAGAGTCCCTTTTTAACACGATCCTCAACATTCCTGATAAGACAAAGGATAATGTTAATGCTAGAGTCGATCAACAGAATATTTGTGATAGACCACGTCTTCACATGCAACCTCCCACAGGCAGTCGAAAATCTTGGTTCAAGCCAAATGCTGACTTCGTACTTAAAAAGGATCATAAGATGGAGGCATTCAAGTGGCTGAAACACGTCGTGAAGTTCACTGATGGTTATGCGTCGAATATAAGTAAGGGGGTCAATCTTTCAACGGGCAGAGTGACCGGGCTCAAGAGTCATGACTATCATGTATGGATTGAGTGGATTATGCCGGTGATGGTTCGGGGCTATGTTCCCGAGCGTGTCTGGCGTGTGCTTGCGGAGTTAAGCCATTTCTTCTGAACGCTTTGTGCTAAAGAAGTATGTCCTGAGAAGATAAAAGAAATGCATAAGAAGGCGCCGGAGTTGATATGCAAGCTAGAGAAGATCTTCCCGCCAGGCTTCTTTACTCCGATGACACATCTCATTTTGCACCTTGCGAACGAGGTATTGTTGGGGGGCCCTGTGCAGTATCGTTGGCAGTACGGCCCTGAGAGACAGAACAAGCATCTGAGACGGAAATGTGGAAACAAAGCTAAGATTGAAGCTTCCATAGCTGAGGCAGTTATCCTAGAGGAGGTGGCAGACCTCAGGACAGCCTACTATCCGGACCATGTTCCCACGTTGCACAATAAGGTGTCTCGATACAATACAGAAGAACCCAAGTATAAACCCAAGTTGCCTCTATTCACCGGGCAAGGTGGCAGGGCTGGATGCTCGACATCTTATGTCATGCCACGAGATCAGTGGGAGGATGTCATGTTCTATATCTTGCACAACATCAAGGAAGTTGAGGATGAGTGGATGAGGTAATACCTTTGCACCATTCTTTTAGTCAATTCGTTATGTTCACTTTGCCTAGTTCTTATACTGCTTTTCTTATTGTAGTCGATTCGTTGAGGAAGAATGGACAGGAATGCTGCCTCCTACTGAAGCAGAGGCACTTGCTCTTCTTCGAAAGGGTGCTGATGGAAGGAAAAATTTCGTTGCGTGGTTCATGGAGAAAGTAATTTTTCACACTTTCAATTAAACTCATGCACCCTATAATTTCAATTAAACTCATGCACCCTATAATTTCAATTGAACTTGTAGGGAAATGATCCGACCGAATCAATGGATGAAGAATTGAGATGGGTTTCCATGGGTTTTGACCCTGTCGTCATGACATGCGAAAAGTATGATGTGAATGGGTATCGCTTCCATACAGAGGAGCACCAGAACAGTCGGCCTGATCCCAAAACCATAAATACCGGAGTCTTCACTGAAGGAGATAATAAAATAGATTACTACGGAAGGGTAGGAAAAATATACGAGCTTACATTCAAACTTGGCCGCGAACACCTAAGTCTCACTGTGTTCAAATGCCGATGGTTCGACCCCAAAAAGGGCCTGAGACATACGCCTTCTATTGGTTTAGTTGAAGTTAAACCATCAACCGTCTATGCCGGAGCTGATCTCTTTATCGCCGCTACCCAGGCCACACAAGTGTATTATCTGCCTTACCCATGCCAGAAAGAGTACCTAAAGGGTTGGGAAGTTGTGTTCAAGGTGTCGCCGCATGGTAAGCTACCGGACCCGAACGATGATGATTACTACAACATAAACCCCATGACATACGAGGGAGTGTTCTATCAAGAGGAACATGATGACGTGGTCCGAAACAACGAGGATGATGACTTGGGTTATGTTGACCTGGAACCAAACGACGACGACGCAAGGATAGATGGTGAGGCAGTTGTGAATCAAAGAGACATAATTATGCTTGAAAAGTTAAATGAAGACACTGATGATGAGGAAGAGCCTCCACCTCTGTCAGACAACGAAGAAGATATGCGTGATAGTGATGATGAGACCGCTCCACAAATAGATTACAATAGTGATGATTCATATGGGTTCTAGAAAATGTAAGTTCTTTTAATGATCATTACAATAGTATGCTTAATATGCACTTCTGGTATTAATGTTTTTCCTGTATGCTTGTTTAATTGATATCCTTACTAATTGTTTATTCTCTTCTCAATGCAGGTTTGCTAATCATGGGCAAGTCCAGTGGTGCCAGTTTCCTCAGTAAACTCAAAGGAGGACTTACTCGGAGTGGACGAGCCCACAAGGTTCCCTCCCGACTACGCGAGGATGGCACCTCACAGGGAGGTGGAGGGGTCGGGGGAGGAGACCCTAGAGGAGGAGGCGGTGGGGGGAGAGCCCCTAGAGGAGGAGGAGGTGGGGGGAGAGGCAGCCGGGGCAAAAAACTCCGGGCTGTGTCCGAAATAGGAGGGTCTTCTTCGATGCCCTCCCATACAGAGGCACCTTCTGAGTCTGAGGAGGAGGAGTATGTTCCTGATGGCGAGGAGGAGGAGGCCGAGGAGGAGGGTGAGGAGGAGGAGGCCGAGGAGGAGGGTGAGGAGGAGGAGGCCGAGGAGGAGGGTGAGGAGGAGGGTGAGGAGGGTGGAGGGGAGGTTGATCCCGAGTTGTGGGGTGACTTGCCACCGGGTGCTCCGCAGGGGTGGCTGCGTGGTAATGCCGGACTACCTACACCACCTTCTATCGAGGAGCACAAGTGGATCATTGAACCTATGGGGACAGAGTAAGTGCCTCTCAATCATATTTTCAACACATGACAACATTTTCTTATTGTACACATGGCAATCATTTGATTCTTTTGCAGAAACTGGATCCTTCGCGGAAATGGCCGTAAACCGAACGGCCTTATCACTGTCCTGTTGAAGCACTTTTGGCCTGGCCTATTCTGCCCGCGGCCAGACAGGGACCCGCAGCTGCGGGTTTTGGCCACGAGCTGGGCCCACTACGAGGCTTGCAGCAACGCGGAGTACGGGACAGCCGCTAAGGCCGTGATCACCAAATTTTGGGTAAGTTCTCTTCTTAATCACTTGTCTTCAGTTTCATTCATAGTTTATCATTGGATCACTCAACTCATGCCTTGTTTGCTTCTGGTTTATGCAGCAACTCTATAGAGTTCTTGACGAGCACAAGGCCAGAGTCGACGTGGTCTGGCTTGCGGCTGCGAAGAAGAAAGCTCGTCAGTTGCAGTACGAGGTGCGCTGGGTTGCCGTCTCGCAGTACTACCACTACTACCTGCACCAAAAGATGACCAAAAGTCAAGCGCAGAAGCAGCGACTTACCTTGAACAGGGAGCAGTTCATGATGGTAACTATTACTAACTTTTCATTGTTTCAAGCAGTCAACTCTATGTTTCGTGCTCACATGTCATGCTTCCAAAATTTGCATAGGTTGTTCCTCGTTGGTGCTATGGAAGGCATGACGGATGGGCGAGTTTGGTGGATAGGTGGCTCGGCGCCGATGCAGAGTTTGCTGCCAAGAGCATCAAGGGCCGGGCTAACCGTGGAGCCGACGGGACACACGGCCAAGGAAACAGGAACCACTGGAGCTTCAAGGCCATGAAGGTATATCTATGTGCATGATGCATTTTTGTTCTTCTTTACCGTCATGTTCTTATGTATGGCTAACTTCTATTTGACGTTGTAGGAGGACAAGTTGAAGAGGCCGCTCTCAGACATGGAGTCGTGGAAGCTGGCCCGCGAGCGGAGTCGTCGCAAGGAGGGCGAGAGCCAGTACTACGGCAAGACCGAGGAGCACCTGGGGTCTTACATTCATCACTATCAGGAGTTGCATCCGGATGTTCCTGTTGCCGAGGTCGCCCAGTCTCAGATCGACAACACGGCGGTGGTGGCCATCCAGGGGAAGAAGAATGGCCGGTATCCGTGTTTCGACGGCTTGATCACTCCTTCGATCTCGTACACACAACTTCGGGCTAGCAACCCGAGCCAGTTAGAGAGTACGGGGCGTTCACAGACTCCTTTAGCCCGCCAGCATGCTGTAAGTACTTCCTCTTTATCTTTTTTATCTAGCATTCTCAGTTTATTTTCAGCATTGCTCACTTAGAAACAATCTAAATTATGTAGGCATATAAGGAGTTTGTCGAGCATAGGAATCTCGAGGTGCGGGAGTACTTGAAACGAGTGAAGGCAAACGATGATTACAACCGTCAGATGATGATGGTTAGTTCTGCCCTCTTAAAACCAAGCTAAATTTTTGCACTTTCATTCCTTCTGATCTTCTAGTTTGCTTGTTTAACTAACATTCAGGCTATGTTGGCGGCTTGGAGTAACGGCACGGGTCCACCACAAATGGGACCCCCACCACCACCTGCGGGAGAACCCCCACACGTGCCCACGTTCGATGAATGGGTGGCACTAGGCAGTGATGGTCCGGTTAGTACATTTGCCTAACTACTGACAAACTAGTTCTCGTTCATTCAACACTATCATATCATATTTACTGTTAGAATCTTTTCTGAAACATGTAGGGGACCGGTGGGTCAACTCCTGCTCCGTCGATCCCAGTCACTCCGATCTGGCAGAGTGGTGGTGGTTTTGGTGGAGGTGGTGGTTTTGGCGGAGGTGGTGGTTTTGGTGGAGGTGGTGGTTTTGGCGGAGGTGGTGGTTTTGGCGGAGGTGGTCTTGCTTGATGATTCCGTGCATGTGGCCGTCGTGCCATGCCTTTCATATTCCTACTTTTATGATGTTTCATGTCTTGCACAACTTTTATGTTCATGAACTTGAGTCGGTGATGATCTTTAGATGATGATAGTGAACTTGAGTATGTTTAGATGATGAACTGTCATATTTCTGCATAATTTCATATTGTTCTGTTTTGAAATGCTGTCAAATGAACTGGAAAAGAGAAAAAACAGGGGAAATAAAATAAAAAAAAACTATGCCGACGGCAAAGCCGTCGGCATATATAAGCCCAGGAATCACCAGGGCTCGCCACGTGGCTTATCTATGCCGACGGCTTTGCCGTAGGCATAGGTGAAAATCTATGCCGACGGCAAAGCCGTAGGCATACCTCTGCTGCCAGGAATAACCAGAAGAAGACACGTGGCAGGGCTATGCCTACGGCAAAGCCGTCGGCATAGATTCATCTATGCCGACGGCTTTGCCGTAGGCATAGCCCTGCCACGTGGCCTTGCATGATTCGTCCCCGTTTTTGACGGCGCCGTCCGTTGCCGTCAGACGAAAAAGACTGCCGACGGCTATACTATGCCGACGGCTGACGCCAGGCCGTCGGCATAGGCCCCTATGCCGACGGCTTTACTATGCCGACGGTCTGACAAGACTACGCTGACGGTATCTACGCCGACGGGTCTATGCCGACGGCAGCCGTAGGCATAGACCTATGCCGACGGCTTGGGGGCCTATGCCGACGGTCCTTGGCCGTAGGCATAGACCGCGAGTCCGGTAGTGAGTCGCTTGCTCCAGCTCCACTTATATTGCCGTACCTGTCCTATAAGCTTAAATAGTCTTGATCACGTGGGTGTGAGATTGCTGAGTCCCTGTGGCTCACAGATACTACAACTCCAGATGCAGGTCCAGGTGTTTCTGCTCCAGTTGACGATTACGAGCTCAAGTGGGAGTTCGACGAGGACTCTCAGCGATACTACGTGTCTTTTCCGGATGATCAGTAGTGGTGCCTAGTTGGGGTTATCGATTCAGGGCCTTGTCGCATGTTGGGGGTCTTTTCTATTTTGGCACCGTAGTCGGGCCATGAGTGATTTGTATGATGGATGTTATTTATGTACTCTGATGTGACGTGGCGAGTGTAAGCCAACTATGTTATCTCCCCCTTTTATTATGTATTACATGGGATGTGTAACGATTTCCCGACTTGCGACATTGCTTTCAATGCGGTTATGCCTCTAAGTCGTGCCTCGACACGTGGGAGATATAGCCGCATCGAGGGCGTTACACCTTCCCCCTCCTCTCTGGTGACCACATCCGAGTGTGCCCAGCCCACCTGCCTACATGTTCGTCCAAATGCACGAGCACCTATTTCTTCTCTGAAATTGTGCAATAATTTGCCGATTCATTGATTTTTTGCGTGAATTAAGTCGTGGGAAGTGCCATTGTGTAAATGGCAAGCTCAAGATCGCTCATCTGAGACTTTTTTTATGACTCCCCGCCAAAGAAGGAAGAATGGGAGGAGGGATACAATGTTTTTTCTTACTATTCATTGCGCACCCGCCACATCATCAATGTAAGTGCCGAAGCTGTGGGTTTGAAGTTTCATAATTTTAGAAAACCAATTCATTGTGCGCCTGCCACATCATCAGTCCTGTGTTGTCTACAGTTTGCGTGCCAAAACGGTTGCTGATTTCGTACAACTTAGTAGGTCTCAACAATGCAACACATCGCGACCGTGGCAACCCTATACCAATTAAATAATATGCTATAGTGCAGCCCAGTTTTCCTTTTTGCAAATTAGTCTATTTCGCGCACGGTGAATAGAAGCGCCCGAGGCCGAGAGAAAGGGCTGTGGTGGATAGCCGCGTCTCGACGATGCCACAACAAATGCACACGGAGGCAATGCATCATCACTGGTGTAGGCGTAGAGGAGAGTTGACGGGTTTAGGTGGTTTTTTTCATTTGGACACCACTATGGCGCGACATCGGTATCGCACGATGTTGTCAGCCGATGCATCACACCCCTTTTCTCATATCTTGCATGAGAACGAGCATGAGTTAAAAATCCGACAACACATAGGGTGTTCCGTTGGATGACCACATGACAAACATGTGCGCCTTATATACTCTCTTTCATTTTTGACCGCCGATGAGATTAGGCAGCATCCAAACTCGACATGACCGGACGCCACCTCGTTGGCGAGGGCTCGCCAGAGGCGGGGACGACGTGACATCACCGTCGGAGGAGAGATGTTAGGCATGGGGAGGAGAGGGCCGAGGAGGAAGAAAAAAAACAAAGGAGGTGGAGGTTGAAGATAAGGAGAGGCAAGGTGCGGAGAAGAGAGTCCAAGAGAAACCGGAGGTTAAGATGAAGGGAACCCAACTGTCCGAGACTGTTCAATACTCGGGCCCAGTTAAATGACCGGTTGATCCCCAAACACGCGGATTTGAAACCCTAAAACACCCCAACGCAAATCGAACTCGCTTCGCTTTACTTTTTCGCCAAAAGAAAAGAAAGCTAGCTCCGCTTCCGCCGCCGCCTAAATCGAGACCATGGACAGTGCCGCCTCCGTCGCGGGAGCGCCCCCGGCGGTGCCGCCTGCGGTGCTGTGCGCCGCCGAGGAGGCCCTGGCGGCCACCGAGTCCGTGGGGGACCACCTCGCCGAGATGCTCGCCGCGGCGGCCGAGGACCCCGACGCCGTCGCCGAGCTCCCGCCCCTGCAACGGGCGCGCGCTTTCCTCGCCGTAGCTCACGCCGCGACCTCCCTCTTCTCAGGCACGGGCTCGCGCCTCCTTCTGCCATATAGCTCGCGCATACATCCTTCTGAATAATAAAGGTCGTTATTTTTCGGTGTTTTGCAGTGCGGCTGCGGTGTTCGGGGATAAATCCGGACGAGCACCCTATCAAGAAGGAGTTCGTAAGTTTCTCTTTGAACACACATGTGATGCTTCCCTGTATCGTTCGGTAGTTGACGCGCAGAAGTATGTTACCGTGTTTGCCGAATATAGATAGATTTTGCCTGTCAGAACAGATCTGGCAGGGTTTGAGACTTTCACCTCTGCCTGTTTAGTGGGATGCTGTCCTGTTGGCATCTCTTCCTCTGCTGTTGGAGCACAGAGTTACTGCTTATAGGGAGGATGATTTCCACATGAGAAAGTTTTGAGACATGTGTTTTTGGGTGTCATGAGAATTACATCATGACTTTCCTTTTGTCTTTTGACGCTAAACAAGTTAGAGATTTCCTTTTCTTTTTGTGTGCTCAAGCAGGATGTTTCATTCGTAAGAGCTTTCCTTGTTTCTTTTGCAGGAGAGATTAAGCCTGTGGCAGGAGAAGTTAAATCGATTGAACGAATGGGACAAGGGTACTTGACTTATTCACTCTTGCTGCGTGCTTGGCTTACAAATTGATATTCAGTAATAAGATTATAAAAACCAATAACAACCTGGATTCTGAATTGCAGCACCACTGCGACCTTCCACCACCGTGAACACGCAAGCAGCTGCAAGGTTCATTGGTCGTTCGTTGTCCCATTTGACTGATGGTATATAACTGCCTGTCGAATTTGTATGGTCTCGCCTCTGTATGGTATGGAGTTGTGGTTCTGATTCTTATTACTTTCAGACCAGAAGAGGGGCATGCAGGCAATCAGTAAAGGGGAAGGGGCGGGCTGGTCTGGGAGGAAGAGGAAGTCACAGCCACTGCCAGAGAGGAAGTCTGTTCGTGCTGCCGCGGAAGAGTTCCTCGCGAAGGCTTCTCAGGAGCTCATGGGGTATAATGGTAGCGGGGTGAAGGGCCCTGTTAGAACTGTTTTTGATGAAGACGAGGACTAGATTGATGTGTTGGTCTTATCTCTTGTGCAGCTCTCAGGTATTTATTGCTGCTTTTGTGCATTCAGAACCTCACTAAGTATTTATTGCTACTGAACAAGGTCTGTCAATGTTTGATGCAAGTCCTTTCTCCGGGTATTACCACGGTAGACTTAGTACTATGCAATGGCCTGAATGTTCTAAGACTGCCACTCCCTAAAGGAAACCTTTTCTTTCCATATGTTTCTATAATTCATTCTTACACTGTAAATTTGACCTCAAATAAACCACACGTAACAAATCCTTATTAATAAGGAATGGTGCCTTTGCAGTACCAAAGTAAACAGAGCAGTTCCTCAATGAAAAACTATGCAAAGATGCCAAAGTGACATCTTGGAGGCACCGGAAAGATTTTCTCCGGAAGTAATGGACCAATGCCGAAACGGCTCGGAAGTGCCAGGGAAAACTTATCGTAGCTAACAGAGAAGGTTTCAAACTTCAAAGGAAACTTTTATTGGCAGTACCAGAACAAGATGTGCGGCAGTTCCAGTGCTGTGGAAAATTGGATTTGCTCTCTGGGTAAACTAACTACTGAAGGATTGATAGTGACGGCTAGAAAAACACGGTGGTACTAGGGCTTTGGAAAAGCCGAGGAGTTGAGTGGCTTGAGTTGATTGTTTCAGGGCTTAGGCTTAGGATTTTCTTGGAGTTCAAACCAAAATACATTTGCTTGTACCCCTCTTGATAGTACGACCTCCCTACAGTCTGAATCTTGGAGTCACCAAAAATCTAGAAATTTCATTGTGAAATCTCGGAACCACCTTCGGCCGACTCGCCGCTAATTCCATTCGTATAAACTGCCAAAACTCATCTAAGCTAATACTGAATAACCGAAATTGATCTCGTTTCTTGTGATTTTGTGCCGTAGCGTGCTGCAAGGCTGTCCTCGGCCTAGTTCGGTGAACGATTTGTCCAATCATTCATCAATCTCTGGTGGCGGATTTCGTGTCACTCAACCAACTCTTGCTGACTATCATCACTAATCTCACTGTTGCCGAAGAGTCGTGAAGTTAGTATGTGGCTTTTGATTAAACCAGATCTAATCTTGTTTCTTGTGCTGCGTGGCGTAGCATGCCAGGTAGCTATCCTCAACCTGGCGCGTTGTCTGATCATTCACTACTCTTCGGCAACAGGTTCCGCGTCACTCAGTAACCTCACGTTGTCTCCCACCAGTGATCTCATTCATACCAGCTACCAGAACTCATTTAACCTTACAGTGTCCTAGAGTAAACCAAATTGGACCTTGTTTCTTGTGGTTCATGGCATGCCAGTACCATGGGCATGTTTCTAGCCAGCTCTTATGAAAACTTTGGGACAATGTCAACGGGTCTTGGGAGGCCTGGGTGCTGTGGATTTCTCAGTTATGAATGTTTACTGAGTAGATGGTTGTGGAAAATTGATAATTAAGAGGGCCTCTGTCAGGAGCTCATTAGGAATAAATATTTCAAGTAATGTAAATTTGCCAGTGTAAACTGAAGCCTGTACATTTCATTTCTGGTATGGTCTTATGAAAGTAAAAGATACATTTTTAGAAAAATTGGTATGAACATGGGACTAGATTCTGTGAAGATGTATGGCTGGGTACCATCAGCTTAGCTGAGAATTACAGACTTTATAATCTGTGTAGCAATAGAAATGTAAAAGTTTCTAAAGTTTTTGCTGATGGATGGACTAGCTTTAGTTTAAGAAGAGTGATTTGGGGAGGGTTAGCTAGCCTGCGGGGTCAAATGAAGAGTGATTGTGCTGGAGTGAAGCTCACAAATGAGATGGATAGATGTGTAAAACTGTCAAATTTACGGTTAAGTCGGTGTACGGTGCTATTAAGGCTAGACTAGTCCCATGTCCTTTTAGGAAACTTCGGTTCATTTGGATTCCTTTATATTTAGAAGTTGAAGTGTTCTTGTGGCTGGTTAGTAGGAAAAGTAGGATGATCTGTTACATGGAGGATGGATGGGTAGTTCGTGGGTGTATGTTTTGCAGCCAGTTGGATGAGGGGATTGACCATTTGTTCTTTCCTTTCCCGGTAGTGAGGCGTGTTTGGTATGTGGTGAAATGTGCTTTGCCTGCAGTCTAGCCGCGTGGATACAAAGGTTTCCTGTTAGTCGTCGTAAAGATGTGATTGCCTGCGGTGTTGCCACGGTATTGTGGGGCATCCGGAAAACATTGGCTGAATTATTATTGGTTTGGATACAAAGCTTTCCTGTTAGCTGCGTGGATACAAAGCTTTCCTGTTAGCTGCGTGGAACAGTCCGTGCTCTGAAGGAGCGCTGCCTTGAGATCCTACAGCTGTTGCCCTTTTTAGTGTCTCACACATTGGTTGAATTAATTGTTGGTCTGGTCTGGATTGCAGGGAAACAGGAGCTCGGAAAATCCGTCGCAGCGGGCGTGCGGCAAGTCTTCCTGGTCCTGACGGCCAATGGTTTCTTCAGCGTGAAGCGAGGCTGGCCTCGTGTCATTCTCAGGATCGGAGACGGTTAGAAGAAAAGCTGTTGTGGGGATAAGTCTCGTTAGCTGTATGTAGCGTTGGACATATGTATTTTTAGTGGTTGCTGTTGCTCGTTCGTCTTGAGATGTTTGGAAGAATAATTTACCCCTGTGCGGGTCTTGTGTGCCAGAGGCACTTTTGTTACTCGATCTGAGGTTTCGAAAAGCCTGTTTGTGCTGTGGCCGGTAAAACTTGCTCTGAGATTCTCATGGGGTGTGTTTGGTAGCCAGCACCGAATTTTGCCCCCCTTGCATATGTGACTGCATCCTCCACAGCCTGGCTCAGTGTTTGGTTGAGTGCTTGTTCTACACAGATGCAGAGTGTGTTGTATTTGGTTTACATGTAACACATGATGTCTGGATACTTTCTTTTAAAGTGGTGAGTAGCATTTTCTTTTCCCTCTCGCAAGGCACTGGAGGAAGCCTTCGATCTTCTCGTGTTAGATTGTTCAGACTGATTTAATGATTCAATGGCAACCACTGCGGGTCCTGAGGGACACGTGCAAGAAGACTTCTTGGCTGTCATCGACAAGGTCAGGCCTACTCCAGTATGAAAGCGACGCGTCGGCAGCTCGTTCTGGTGGCGGCAATGGTTGTTCGGTTGTTCATAGACCTTGATGTAATTTTTGTTATGTTTGGGGTGCTTTGTACTTCCAGTAAATCTTTATAGTAGATCTGATATATTTGAAAGTAAAGAGTGAGGTAAAACAGAGTTTAAACACATAGTTAAATTATGTTACCTGCAACACATGATGTCTGTATACCTTCTTTTAAAGTGGTGAGGTAAAACAAAGTCTAAAAACATAGTTAAACTATAAACAGTCCTGACAAAGTCTGGAACATCGTACCCAATGAGTCTTAGGGTGTTGAAAGTCGCCAACTTAAAGGTAACGAGATAACCTATCCTGATCTGATGAACAATGGTGAAGGCAGCCCAACCCTTATCAAGGGCGAGCATGCCGTTGATTATTCGGACCGTCACCGTCTAGGCGCATCTGTTGTTCATCTTCATCTTGAATTCCTTTGGGACGACCATGAAGTGCTTGACGAACTCAAGTGACATCGGCAGATACTCTAGCTTGAGTGCATGGATGGCCTAATAAAAGTAGGTTGGCGTCCTCATAGAAATGGTTGTAGTTCTTTGGCCGCTTGAGGGCGTTGCCAAGCTCCACCACCGCCTTGGCCTTCTTGTCGGCTACAACCACTTTTTTGCCATTATGATGACCGCAATTACCATAGCTGTTGATCAAAGAGCAACATTCATTTATCCCACCCATTTACTCCAAAACCTCTATTTATCTACCACCGCACTCCACTATCTCTTCCAACCATCTCTTTCTCACTGTCTTCCATCGTCTCCAATTTCACAGCTCTATCTTTGTCTCACCACCGGTCCACCATCATGAACTCCATCCCCAACCCCTTCCCCAACGGCATTGGTTGGAGGGCATTCCTTCTTGGGTGCTCCCTTGGTGACCACATCAAGTTTTTGGCTATATTGTAGCCCAACAAACACACAATTAGGCCCTACACGTGATGAGCAGAAGGCCCAAATGGCCCAACTTCTACTGTACTATTACTACATCGAGTATAACAATACGCGCGCAACATCTCTAATCCGTAATCGAGCATGGCACTGCTGCTGATATATCCTATTATATACCCATGCTATATATATCTTCATATTTTGTACATCATCTTATCAATTGAACAACTTTGTTGGTTTCCTTGTATTTTTGTCTATGGTTCAAGGGGTCTTTAGTTGCTTCTCTCTCCGTGTATGTGCCGTATTTGGTCCATTTTCATTTCCCCTAGTATCCATTTCCATATTCGTTTTTCGGGTTTCTATATTCATTTCCGCTTCCATAAATAATGTTGACAGTCGTCAGCCTGCACTCGGGAATGAATGCCTGATGGTGATAGTGATACCTTTGGGAAATGTCGTTCAAGTATGCACAACCCATCATCTAATCTAGGAAATGGTGAGGCGCGAGAGGTACTACAGACGCTGTCATGTACCTACTCCGTATCAAAATATAAGACGTTTTTCAGTCTAAATTAAACGGCAAAAAACGTCGGTACAGAGATAGTAGTAGCTAGATCAGAACTAGACACACCCAGATGGTATTTTCCGACGGTGATGATGGATTAATATTTAATAATACATACATACATACCGAAACCTGAATGATCCGACTGTTCTTTACAGAATAATCACGCCTCGATTCGTTCACGCGTCTCCGTGTTGGCCATGGGAGCTGGAAGGGTGGCCGAACATGGGGTCGAACTGGAACGGCAGGTGCGCGTCCAGGTCGTGCTGGTGCAGGTACATCGAGTAGTCGAAGCCGGCGGGGTCCGAGGCGGTCGCCGCCGACACGACCTCGGCGAGCTCCGGCGACTCGTGCGCCCCGCGCGTGCAGTGCGCCAAGTAGCCCGGTCCGGCCGACGTCGTTGCGGCCGGCGACGAGAAAGACGCCGGGGCGAAGCAGCCCCCTCCCTGCAGCAGCTGCTGGCCGCCGCTCCCCGCCGGCGAGTAGCCCGCTGCTCCTGCGGCGGCGTAGGCGAACGAGAAGGCTGTGGTGCCGTCGCCATGGAAGGGCAGCGGCGGCAGCCCGTCGGTCTCCACCTTGAGTCCGTTCCTGAAATTCTCGAGCAGCTGCATCTCCGGGTCCTGCAACGCCGGTGGTGACCGTTGGACGTCGTGCGCGGCGGAAGGAGGAGGAGGAGGGGAAGGCGCGGCGGCGCGGCGCTGCGCCTGGAGGCAGGTGTGCGCGCCCTGGTACGTGACGTCGAACACGGCGAGGTCGGCGTCGGAGCGCTGCACCTGCCTCGTGGCGGCGCACCCCTGCGCGTTGCGGTACGTGCACCTGTAGTAGCCCCTGCATGCGCGGCATATCCCCACCACCGTCGTCAGTCAGTGTTACAAACTGAAGCTGGTCAATTTTGTACTACCTCGGTATCAAAATATAAGATGTTTTTGTAGTTTAAATTTATGTGCAAAAACGTCTTATATTTTGCTACGGATGAAGTATTTTTTTTTCTCATACTCTTTTGCCTATCTAACATTTCTTTATAGAACAAATATAAGATGTTTTAGGTCATTAAAGCTGTCTTATAGTTGTTTACAGAGGAAGCATAATTTTATGCGAGATTTATTCTTTCTGATACTATGTTCATAAGTATTTTGACAAAGTCGCAATATTGAAATTTTAGGGCAGCTAAATATTTAGTGTAAAAAACACTCTTATATCATGGGACAGAGGGAGTACATGATTTTCATAAAATAAATGTCACAAACCTTGGGAATTTGGCGCCGAGGATGTCCTTCTGGCCGTACTTCCTCCAGCTGAATCCGTCGTCCGGCGTGTACTCCAAATTCGCGTCATCGGGTATACGGAACTTTTCGGTCCATCTTGGCAAGCCCTTCCTGTGTCATACCCAGGACCAGGCAACTTCTTTTAGACTAATTCAAATGCTAACGAATGCCCAATTGCTGGCTAGCTATATGTATGGTCATGGTAGATGCATTTCTCTTTGACCAAAACACCAAAACCCCACTTTGTGCCATTACTCTACGTCGCTTTCTAGTTTCCCCGTTCGAGCGGTTGGGTACCTTTCAGACAAAAAATCCTCATATTTGAGAACCGAATAGTTATTTAATTATCCACATATTTGAGAAATTTAAAAGAGGAATGAAAACTTCCATATATAGGAACAAGTGATGAACATTTGGACTGTGTATTTACTTAGTTTCTTCTATGTTGGATTTATGTATGTTTCCTGGCGATGACATCTTGACGGGCCGGGAACCAAAAATGCCACTAACTTCCATTATATTAGATGTCCCCGTCTTTAATTCTTGCTGTACTCTTATTATTTGTCAATTTGGCCATGCCATAATGATGCGGGACAAAGGTTAACCAACTCTTGTATGCAGGTTTTATTCTCTTGTAGTACAACTTGTTAATGTCATTGTCTATGCTACAACTATATGTCGTAGCATATGGCGTTGATGAACCATAGCGCGAAGAGATTGGAAGAGCTCAACGGCAGCAAGTTGATATCCATGTGTGGATGGCGAGCATACATGCAACTAGTTGCCCAGTGTCTTATTGAATCATGCTCCAGTCAATTCATACAAACGTCTGAGCTGATGGAGAAGGATGGTCAATATATTTCAATATGTCTAACATCGATCGTGTTACTTCTTTAGCTAGTGTGGCTTGCCGCATGCAATTTTTGACCATGTTACTTCGTTTGGTTGATGGTGCCATAGCGAAACAGTGTAATAATCTTATCGGATGTGAGAGTAATAAAGCTACTCCATTCGATCCATTTTTTGTAGTAAATCAGCGAGAATTAATATGGATCCGAGGGAGTATCATATTTGAGACCAAAACATGCAAATATTTTGAGAATGGATTTGAAGCATTGGCATGTGAAAAGAAAAAGAATTCAGAGACACGAATATGTGAGCGTTTTCACTACCCTACTGGCTACTATATATAGCTGGCTAGCTCGACATTTCTGTAGGTACGTAGAAAAAGTTTGCCGTCCTAAATTTGAAATCATAATCGTACGTACGCACCTTCTCTTGCAGACGCCTTGACCTTGGCGCTCCTGCGCCTGCGCCGCGTCCCTGCCGGCGCCGGCGCCCTCGTCGGCTGACCGCGGCGAGTCCCCGCCGGCCGCCTCGATGGCCTTAGCGACGGCGATGGCCTTCCTGAACGTGCACAGCAGCTGCTCCGCCACGCCCCGGCAGCACTGGGCCGCCGGTCCCCGCCCGAGCAGCTGCCCCTCGTCGTCGGCCGGCGGCAGCTCGCGGAGGAGCCGCCTCGCCTGCTCCTCGCCGTCGGCCAGGATGCTCAGGAGCAGATGCATGCTATTGCCGTCCCCTCCTCCACTTCCTCCAGCGTCCTGCTGCATATGGCTAGCTAGCTTGCCGGCAACGGCAATGGCAGGCTGGCGGGAAGTACGAGGAGTGCAAGACGCAAGGAAGGAGCAGGGCGAGTTCAAAGAAACCGAGGAGAAAAGTAGAGGAGAGGAGACGAGATCTGACGGTAGATCGACGATGATGTGGTGGCCCGTGATGAGCTCTGAATTGCTGATGCACTTCCGGTCCTAAAGTTTGACCCAGGGAAAGGGAAACCGAGTTTTGGGGGGGTTGACCGGTCTCTGGTCCTCATACTTATCATCGTACTGCTTAGAAGGCTGGGTCGAAATTGCTAGGTCCACCCGGGACAACCAATAGGGAAAATAATTTCTCGGCCGTAAAGCTTATTGGCATAGCATCATCTTAGATAGTGGAGTGTAAAATTCCAGGATTGTCTCTTGTACTTAGTGTGGACATTCTGCTGATTAGTTGGTAAGGCGGATATATTCGCTACTTTAAACCCAAATTTGTCGTTGTGTTTTTTTTTGTTTTGTTTTTTTGAACTACGAATTTGCTTAGAAATAGCTGGGAAACCGCCGTCGTAAGGGGTGCAGGAAACCCATGAAAATGACATTATTCCCCCTGAGCCGGCCAGGGGAGACTTCCTTCAAAGTAGCATGCCGATAGTTAAAAAACAAAACGGAGTGTGATGCCTAGTTCGGGGAAATAGCAGGATGCCAAGGCCATGGTACACTGCACAAAAATTCAAATTTATAAGACTTAAACAATTCCAAAGAAAATGGTCAATGCTCACAAGATATGTATCCCTAAAAAGCTGAAATCCAAAATTGAAACTCTTGAAAAATATCAGGTGATATCATGGATTAGGTGATCCCGCTGCACAAAACTCAAATTTAAAGGAGGGGTGACTTATTCGCGTGAAACGTACCCAGCCGTCAGGGCACTCATACCTAGCCGCCGCTAGGGTTTCTTCTGCCTCCGGCCGGTGCTGATGCTAGTCTGCCTCATCTCCTATGGCCTTAGGGTCATGGAGATGTGGTGGATCCCGGCCCTTGCCGTGGGATGACTTTGTTTTTTGATGCTTTTCTGAGTTTTTTTAGGGTTTGTGTCCTGCTCAGACAGACAAGCCGTCGACAACTCTCTTAAGATGGAATAAGGTACTTGAGGGAGTTCCGGACTAGGGGGTGTCCGGACAGCCGAACTATCATGATTGGCCGGACTCCAAGACTATGAAGATACAAGATTGAAGACTTCGTCCCGTAACCGGATGGGACTTTCCTTGGCGTGGAAGGCAAGCTTGGCGATACGGATATGTAGATCTCTTACCATTGTAACCGACTTTGTGTAACCCTAGCCCTCTCCGGTGTCTATATAAACCGGATGGCTTTAGTCCATAGGACGAACAACAATCATACCATAGGCTAGCTTCTAGGGTTTAGCCTCCTTGATCTCGTGGTATATCCACTCTTGTAACACACATCATCAATATTAATCAAGCAGGACGTAGGGTTTTACCTCCATCAAGAGGGCCCGAACCTGGGTAAAATATCGTGTCCCTTGTCTCCTGTTACCATCCGCCTAGACACACAGTTCGAAACCCCCTACCCGAGATCCGCCGGTTTTGACACCGACATTGGTGCTTTCATTGAGAGTTCCTCTGTGCTGTCGCCATCAGGAAGGATGCCTTTTCCCGTCTTTAAAGACGGCGCCGTCGTCAAGGGAGCTTTGGCCGCCGGCCAGACTATCCGGCTAGGCGGTTTTCTTATGACCGCCTGTTCGGCCACCGCTCCGACAATGACCTCTCAGGTCATTAAAAGCGATCTTCACGTCAGCTCGGAATTCGCCGAGCAGCTAGATCCGATTGAGCTCTCCTCCGTAAACGAGCTCTTGGATCGCATCGCCGCCCTGGGAGTCGCTACCGACTACGATCAGATTGGGCTTAAAACCGATCTGAGAGAAATTAACTCTCCCCAGGTTACCCACCACGTTGTTGCGGTAGAGGAACAATGCGGCGACTCTTCTTCTACGTTAAAAACCAACTATGTCCGGATTCCCGATCCCTCCATGCCTGATTCCCGCGGAGGGACAGACGCCAATCAAATACTGAACCTAAAGTCAGGCATCGGACCAGATTTGTTGGAAAGCATCCAACGAACCGAGCTTCCAAATTCGAAAGCTTCTTGGCCTTTGAGCCTCAGATCGGGCGGGGTTCCGAACTTAATTCCACCCGCCCACCCAAACATAAGCGATCTATCTAAAATACAGCAAGAGCCCGATGAAACAGTACATCATTACTGGGCCAGATTCCTCCTGGTTATGAACAGGATAAATGACTGCCGTGAAGAAAGCGTGATTTCAATTTTCTGCAACAATTGCACGGATAAGGGAATCATAAACGCCATCAGTCGTCGCGAAGTTACACGCTTCGCCGACCTAGCGACCATTGTACAAAAATACTGCGCAATGGAGAGTGCCTGGAAAACCGAAACTAGGTTTTGGGACAATCCGGCCCTGAATACAACCCCAGTCCGAAATAAAAGGGTGCGTCATACTCAAGCACCTGGGTTAAAAACCAAGAAGCAAAAAACCCCTAAAGGGTACGGAACCGTACTGGAGGGATGGCTCAACGGACCTTGCAAAATCCACAGTACGGAGGGCGCCACTCTAACACATAGCCTTCGAGCATGTTGGATACTACGGCAGGTGGCCAAAAGTGGCGAAGGCTTTTTAGCCTCGAGCAATCAGCCCTGCAGTACCAGTACGGTATTATCAGTCTTCGAGACTTTCGCATCAAATAACGTGCGGAAACGAACAATCCGCAGCCTCACCGAAGTCTACCAAGTAGCAACAACAAATCCATGGAGCGACACGGCTATCACCTTCAATGCCAGCGACGAACCTAAATTCCGAACAGCTAGAGCACCAGCCGCATTGGTCCTCAGTCCGATAGTGGACGGCTTTCGTCTTACCAAGGTACTCATGGATGGTGGCAGCGGATTAAACCTCATCTACGAAGAAACCCTTCAAAAAATGGAAATTGACTGGAGCCGCATTGAGCGAAGCAGCACAACCTTCAGGGGAATAATCCCTAGTCGAGAAGTACGCTGCACAGGAAAAATCACACTAGACGTAGTGTTTGGCTCGCCGGACAATTACAGGTCCGAAGAGGTCACGTTCCAAGTGGCCCCATTCGGCAGCGGATATCACGCCTTGTTAGGGCGAGAGGCATTCACAATCTTCCAAGCTATACCCCATTACGGGTACATGAAGCTCAAAATGCCCGGACCCAATGGAATAATCACTCTCGCCAGTGATCCAGATACAACACTCCGCACTGAAAATAAGACAGCCGCACTAGCCCTAGAGGCATTATCTGAAGCCCTAGCGGCGGAGGAACTAACTGCGCTGCGCTCCACGGTGGATAGGGACGATGTGATACTCGATAAGAGGCCCAAGTCCACCTCTTTTAAACCAGCAGACGAAATAGTCAAATTTCAGGTCCATCCAACGGACCCCACAAAGACGGCCTCCATTGGGGCACAATTAAATCCTGATGTAGAAGCCGCACTACGAGAATTCCTTCGGAAAAATTGGGACATTTTTGCCTGGCACCCTTCAGACATGCTAGGAATCCCACGCAGGCTGGCAGAGCACAACCTAAATATCCTAAAAGGATTCAAGCCAGTCAAACAAGCTCTTCGGCGATTTTCCGGACCCAAAAGACAGGCAATGGGAGAGGAGCTAGCCAAACTCTTAGAAGCCGGATTCATCAGAGATATAAAACATCCGGACTGGCTAGCCAACCTAGTAATGGTACCAAAAAAGGAAAAATCCTGGCGCCTCTGCGTCGATTTCAAAGACCTTAACAAGGCCTGTCCAAAGGACCCTTTCCCTCTCCCTCGCGTCGACCAAATCATCGATGCTACCGCAGGGCACGATTCATTGTGCTTCCTCGATGCATACTCCAGATACCATCGAATCAAGATGGCGGAAAAAGACCAGGCCACAACGGCATTCATCACTCCATATGGGCCATTCTGCTTCAACACAATGCCCTTCGGACTCAAAAACGCCGGCGCAACATATCAGCGCATGATTCAGACATGTCTGACTATCCAGATAGGCAAAACTGTAGAGGCATACGTAGATGATGTGGTCGTCAAGACCAAACACGTCGAAACTCTAGTAGACGACTTGAGGGTGACATTCGACAACCTCCGAGCATATGACATTAAGCTCAACCCGAAAAATGTGTCTTCGGAGTACCAGCCGGAAAGCTTTTGGGCTTCATTGTATCCGGTAGAGGAATTGAAGCAAACCCAGCCAAGATCCGAGCTCTGTCACAATTGGATATCCCAAAAGACCTCAAGCAAATACAAAAACTAACTGGATGCGTAGCGGCTCTAAGCCGCTTCATCTCCCATTTGGGAGAAAAGGCTCTACCCCTCTATCGCCTCCTCCGGCGCACCGAACACTTCGAATGGACGGATGCTGCCACGGCCGGATTCGAAGAAATCAAGGCCATACTGGCAACAAATCCGGTCCTGGCCGTGCCCAACCTGGGCGAACCTATGTTATTATATATCGCAGCAACACATCAAGTTCTTAGCGCAGTACTTGTCGTCGAACGAGAAACAGAAGGGCACAGATTCCCTCTTCAAAAACAAGTGTACTACGTATCCACTGTCTTAACTCCATGCAAGTCCCGGTACTCACATTATCAAAAGATAGCGTATGCGGTGTTCATGGCATCCCGGAAGCTGCGACACTACTTTCAAGAGTGTTCCATAACGGTGGCCTCCGAAGTACCTCTCAACGATATTATAAACAACCGCGACGCAACGGGCAGGATTGCAAAATGGGCCATTGAGCTCTTACCATTTGACATAACATACAAACCACGGTGAGCTATAAAGTCGCAAGTTCTGGCTGACTTCGTCGCCGAATGGACCGAAGCCGAACTCCCTAAAGAGTACGGCGCGTACTCCAATTGGATCATGCATTTCGACGGATCCAAAATGTTGGCTGGCTTGGGGGCTGGCGTCGTCTTGACATCCCCAAATGGAGACACAGTCCAATACGTACTTCAAATAATGTACATGGAATCCAACAACGCAGCCGAATACGAGGCCCTTCTACATGGCCTCCGGATGGCAATCTCCATGGGCATTCAACGCCTAGAGGTGCGCGGGGATTCAAACCTTGCAATATCCCAAGTAAATGGAGACTTTGATGCCAAAGATCCGAAAATGGCGGCCTACCGCAACGCCGTCCTAAAAATGTCAGCTCGGTTCGAAGGACTCGAATTCCACCATGTAGCCCGGGATAATAACCAGGCAGCAGACGTGTTGGCATGCATCGGCGCAAAACGCGACGCCGTCCCTCCGAACATCTTCCTGGAACGGCTCTTTAAGCCATCCGTATTATGGGAAGAGGAGTGCGGAAATAACAATCTGGAACCAGCTGCATCACCTAACTCAGACAATTCTGACACAATCGGCGGCTCAGCCAATGAAATAACACCTTCAACCCACGAAATAATGGCAGTAATTGCCCCGTGGACGGAACCATTCCTAGCCTACTCAATCAGGCAGGAACTTCCTGAAGACCAAAATGAGGCCCACTGCATAGTTCGGCGATCTAAAGCCTACAAGGTCCATGAGGGAGAACTTTATAAGAAAAGCACAATCGGAGTCCTTCAAAGGTGTATCTCCAAAGAGGAAGGGCGAATTCTCCTGGCTGAAATTCACGCCGGACTCGGCGGGCACCACGCTGCAGCCCGGGCCCTTGTAGGCAAGGCCTTCCGTACAGGATTTTATTGGCCGACAGCCCGGGCAAATGCTCAGGACTTAGTCCAACGATGCGTCGGTTGCCAGCTCTTTGCTAATCAGAGCCACATGCCACCCACCGCCCTCAAAACTATACCCATTACCTGGCCGTTCGCGGTCTGGGGGCTTGACATGGTTGGAACCCTTAAAGGGGGAACCCACAAGCACAAATACTTATTGATCATGGTGGACAAATTCACCAAATGGATAGAGGTCAAGCCGGTTAAAACGGCAGAATCCGGACCTGTGATAGACTTCATATCCGGGGTAGTACACCGTTTTGGTGTCCCCCACAACATCATCACTGATAACGGCACGAATTTCACGGCCGACGAGGTTAAACTCTGGTGCAAAAACATGGGCATCAAGCTCGACTACGCTTTAGTCTATCACCCCCAAACTAACAGTCAAGTCGAGCGAGCAAATGGTCTAATCATGAGCGGCATCAAACCCAGACTAGTGCGGTCCCTCAAGGAATCTAACACGCACTGGGTAGAGGAGCTCGACTCCGTACTCTGGGGGCTGCGGACCATGCCAAACCGCACTACCGGATTCACACCATTTTTTATGGTGTACGGCGCAGAGGCAGTTCTGCCCTGCGATATAATTCATGACTCACCTCGCATGCGCATGTACGAAGAAAGAGAAGCCGAGTTGGATCGGCAGGACAGTTTGGACGCCTTAGAGGAGGAGCGGGACGTGGCAAAAGCTCGTTCCGCATTCTATCAGCAACAGGCTCGAAGATATCAAAGCAGAGAAGTACGGGCCAAAACTTACAATGTTGGCGAACTTGTTCTACGCCTGCCGGACAAGAAAAAGGAAAAACTTAAGCCCAAGTGGGAAGGTCCCTTCATCATCGACCAAGTCCTGACCGGCGGAGCATACCGTCTACGAAACGCATCTGACAACCGACTCGAGCCGAACCCATGGAACGCAGCCCGTCTCCGAAGATTCTACGCCTAACGCCGGACTCAGAGTTCGTCTCACTCCTCTGTCCACCTTTTTAAATTTTCACTATCTCTTGTCCCCCTCCTTCTTCCCACCTTTTTTTCCATACCTTTGATAGGCTGATTTGCGCATTGTTCGCACACACTTGATGTGCTCCTAGCACTCATTATACCTGGGGGCTTCTTTAACAGAAGCTTATTTATACGGGCTTCATGCCCAACACATGTGTCATACTTCCGCATGTACCTTTTATTCACCATTATATGCATCAATATGACTTAAGTTTTGGCCAAGCTGGGTTGCCTGGCTCCTGTGCTTACCCCTACATTCCCGATTGTTCGTCTAGGAGGTAAAGGGAGCACCTCTGCGATTGTTACTGCCGGGTCAGCCGGATGTGTACCTCAGACTGGGTGAAGCCGAAAGCTAGCGTTCTTAAGAGAATATTCGGCCGGTGACTTGAAAGATGATTTATTACTTACTTATTTATCTGCCCCCAGATGCTTTTTCTGCTCTTTTCGCAGTTTGGGCATGCACTTTAGGGCATGCCTCCCAGGGAAAGGAACCCCTAACGGAACTATCCTCCCTGGAAGATGTTTCTTACTAACCATGTAATATAACATAACTACTTGGGCACTTGTCTGATAAAGCACTAATGACCCCCACGCCTGGTCTCCATGCATGCCCCGGTTTTTTCATAACTGAGAAGGTATTCGGACACACTCCGGACTCTAGGGTCCCGAGGTTGAAGCGAAAAGGCCGGCAAAGACAAATGATCTACAATCCGGCTAGAAGGCATTTTACATGTCATTTTAAATTACATCGTCAAACTGACTGATTGTACTCCTCTTCGATCCCATCTGACAGGCTGTCTAATTTACAGTCCTGTTGGGAATATTTCGCGGCCAACTCTACTTGGCCGTACATCAAGCTCACATGGATCTCCTTCCCATCAGGCCCCACAGGTCCGACCTCGGCCATGTGGTTTGGGTCAGCCTTCGGGTACCGCGTCTTCACCATGGCCCAGGCCTCCCTGGCGCCTTGACGGCAGGCCGATATCTTCCACAGACGGAGACGTCGCCGTACTCCCTGAAGCTTCTCAGCAAGCCCTCCAAGGCCCTCAGGTAGGGAGACGGAAGGCCATAAGGCCTGAACGACGCCACTCATCGCCTGCCGAACATGTTCGAACAGTTGCACCAGCTCGGAAGTTGGTCACCCGTTAAACCGGGCATTTACTCCGCAGGGCGACCTGTGAGCACACCTAAAGACACATTTCTGTCAATCGACTTCCTCGCCGAATTCTTCTTTTCAAAGGAATTTGCTCAAGCACTTACTATAAATGCCGCGACGAAGCCGCTGATTCTCCTTCACGGAGCCAGACAGCTGGGCCCGAACATCTTTCAGCTCTTCTCCTAGCTGGGTGTGGGCATCTTGGAGCTTGTTCCTCTCCTGCTGCACCTTCATAAGCACCCTCTCACCGGCCTTTAGCTGACGCAGTAGCTGTTGCTTGTCCGGATCTAGTCCGGCGCCCTCTGCAATATTATTGTCAGATTTACGCACACGCCGCACTTTGTTAACTACTTATCTTTTCGAAGTACGTATTACCAGCGGGGGTCTCTGTGGCTCCCCCTGAGGCGGCCAGTGCGGCCTCAAGTTGGGCCTTGCACTCTTGAAGCTCCTGGGACAGGTGGGTATTCTTCTCCGTAAGATCCTGCATAATAAATGATCCTTAAATCAGTTATTTTAACTATTTTAAGTCTCGAGGGCTACTGGCATATATAACTATTAAGATTACTTACCCGTATGTCCTTCACATACTGCTCCGTGGCTCTGGTTAAACCATCTTGAGCGGCACGGAGGTGCGCGTCTCCCGCATCAAAGTCATTCAACGCCTCCGGGAAGAAACACGCGTCACGAAGAACTGTCCGGCGACGCCTGTGATTCATGGCGCTCTCCACCTCAGACGGGGTGGCGGACAGCCTGTCGGCATCCTCTGTCGGAGGAGCATCCGGCTCATGCCTTGTATTCGCCTCCCCTTCCGGACCACGCGTTGGAGCATGGCTGGCGGAGGCTTGATTGGCAACCTCTCCGGACACTGTCCGGCGAGCGCTCTTTCGCCTGGAAAGGTTATGAGCATTAATATACCTCCTAGGGATCCTTCCCTTAAAAACAGCAGTGCGCCGTACCGTTGCGGCGACGTTTCGGTTCGCGTCGCACTCCTCTTCCGCCTGCTGGGCCGAACTGACCCTTGCTGGTCAGCCGCCGCGGGTTCGGCTTCCCGCCTTAAAGGCACCTCCTACGATGCACCATCAGTATAGGATGGTCAGAATTGAGCACGGATCAAATGATGGTGTCAAGACCTCGGTCGTAGTCACCTGGGAGGCCGGAAACAAACCGGGGTAGTCAGCTGTAATGGCGACTAGAGCATTGTCCATGCTAAGTTGGTGGAACACCCCGTCAATCAGCTCCACCTTTATGTCCGGATCCTCTTCGGAGGCCGGATCAAGGGATCGTTCCGGATCCTCAGGCTGAGGAGTTAGGCTTTGTATGCCCTCCACGTCCCGGCGCAGCTCCTGCGTCGAAATCACAAAGTAAGATACTTGACTTTGGAAGTATGGATCGGGTAGATAAACGTCCGCTTACCCAGCTCCGATGGTTATTCATGGAGAATCCATTCAATGGACTCGTGCGGAGGAAGTCATCCTCCTCCCCCTTGTACAAGACGGACAGGATCTTTACCAGATCGGCTGCCGAGCCTGGCCCTCTACGGCCATGACGGGTGGCGTCATCTTCCCCGTTGAAATCCCACATAGGGTGGCCCCTATATTGGAGCGGCTGCACCCCTCGCATAATGCACATGGCCATGATTCCAATCATGGTCAATCCAGAGTGGGCCAGTAACCTAATCCGGCCCATCAGATAATGGACGCTCCCATCATCCTCCCGTTGAGGGCTCCGCGGGCGCCAACTCAGGCGTTTCTTCAAGGGAGCATTGCTGAACTCCGGGAGGCCGATCCGAACTGGATCCGGCAGAGGGGCGTCCTCCATGTAGAACCATTCCGAAGGCCAGTCTTCGGACGCCTTCTTCGGGGTGTCGGATAGTCACTCTATGCATTTTAAAACCGAACCGAAAAACCATACCGAAAATAAACCGAACCAAACCGATTTTTTTGTTTTTATGGTTTCTGGTTTCGGTATGGTATGAACTTTTCATACCGATTTGAACTTTGGTTTTTATGGTATATACCGAAAAACCGAATGGTTAACCGAATAAACCGAAGTAAAAGATAAATTTATATTTCTTGAGATGAACAACCGTACAAGTTGTCATTTTTCTTGTACATGAGTCAAATTCACTACTAAGCACCAACATTTTTCTTGTAACATTGTCATTTTTCTCTTTTTAAAATGCTAAGCACGTCCATAACCATCAACAGATGAATCAATGCATGCATATATACTTATATATATAGTCATATACTATTTGTGTAAAATAGAATGTGTTTTGAGTCATAAATTTGCAAATTATTATTACGTCATTTTCAAATTCGCGTCAACTTTGGTTTTTATGGTATATACCGAAACCATACCGAAATAATTTGGTATATACCGAAACGGAACCGTATTTTAATTTCATACCGTATTTACCGAAGTATTAATACCGTACATACCGAAAAACCGTATAAACCGAACCATGTAAACCGAATAAACCGAACGCACAGGGCTACCGGATAGATATCCGGTCCCGACGATACGCCATATTTCGGCTCCGCCCACTTGATATATCGACCCCTCGTGAGAACGGGGTACGAGGCAAAAGAATCTCTTCCACAGCGCAAAATGGGGCTCGATGCCCAAGAACAACTCGCAAAGAGCTACAAAGCCCGCGATGTGCAAAATGGAGGCAGGTGTAAGGTGGTGAAGCTGGAGTCCGTAGAACTCCAGGAGCCCCCGGAGAAACGGATGTATGGGAAATCCGAGTCCCCTTATTAGATAAGGGACGAAGCATACCCGCTCTCCTTTGGAAGGGTTGGGGACGCTCTCCGCCTACTTTCCACCCCTGAAGGTGGCCAGTCCGGCTCGAACCGGAACCATGAAGGCTGGGGGAAGATATCCCTCGGTTTGGAGCGCCACTAGCTCGCTGTGTGGAACTGAGCATCTCCCCCAATCTCCTGGCTTAGGGCTGGGAGCGCGAGAGGAGGAGCCGCGTCGACTATCCATGATAGAATAGATTTTTGTCAGAGGCGCTTCGATGAGTACTTGCGGAGGAGGATGGTGTGAGTTGGATCTAGATACTCGCCTCTCTTATAGGCGGCTCGTTCGCACGGCTAGGGGGTAAAATGTAAAAATACCCTAGCTTTTCGCATTCATACGACACGTGGAAGAAGGCCATTATTGGGCGTAGAAGCCAAGGAGCGCAACATTTATACGGAAGTCGGACACTATTCGACAGGAACATGAAGTTTGAAGGAGAACCCGCCTTGCAACGCCGAAGACAATATACGCGCCGGACTCGTCGTCGCTGAAGCCTGGTTCGGGGGCTACTGAGGGAGTTCCGGACTAGGGGGTGTCCGGACAGCCGAACTATCATGATCGGCCGGACTCCAAGACTATGAAGATACAAGATTGAAGACTTCGTCCGTGTCCGGATGGGACTTTCCTTGGCGTGGAAGGCAAGCTTGGCGATACGGATATGTAGATCTCCTACCATTGTAACCGACTTTGTGTAACCCTAGCCCTCTCCGGTGTCTATATAAACCGGATGGCTTTAGTCCATAGGACGAACAACAATCATACCATAGGCTAGCTTCTAGGGTTTAGCCTCCTTGATCGCGTGGTAGATCCACTCTTGTAACACACATCATCAATATTAATCAAGCAGGACGTAGGGTTTTACCTCCATCAAGAGGGCCCGAACCTGGGTAAAACATCGTGTCCCTTGTCTCCTGTTACCATCCGCCTAGACGCACAGTTCGGGACCCCCTACCCGAGATCCGCCGGTTTTGACACCGACAGTACTCCTTGCCTAGCTCCCGGCCGGTGATGCTTCAAGCGTCATCGGAGGGCATGTGGAGGTTTGTCTCCGGCGGATCTCGCGGGATTTAGTCGCCGTTTATCTTTGGTGGATCCATGTGGATCCGGTAGGTTTGTGCGTGTTCGTGTGTCTACATATTGGATCCTTCCGATCTAATCTTCTCTTCAACAGCGACGGGTGTTGTCGCCGTTTGTCTTTGGTGGATCCATGTGAATTCGGTAGGTTTGTGCGTGTTTGTGTGTCTACATGTTGGATCCTTCCGATCTAAACTTCTCTTCGATGGCGACGGTTGCTATTCTGGTGCGCCGGTCCTATAGGGTCTTAACACGACGACTTCCCGACCGTCTATTACAAAAAATTTTGCCCGGCTCCAGTGAGGGATGTGTGATGATGGCGGCACGCCTTCAGCTCGCTTCAGTACATGTAGTCGTCGCTAGGTGGTATATAGATCTGAACGTAATTTTTATTATTTCTGGTATTCGTTATGCTATCATGATTGATGATGAATAGATTGGAAGTTTCCCCGAAAAAAAACTCAAATTTAAAAGTTGTAAAAACTTCAAATTCAAATTTGAAGTACTCATGGAGAACAAAAGAAAGAGACAACGTCTCCTTTTCATTTTTTGTTTGCGAATGGTCTCCTTTTCATTTTCGACTACGAATTTGCTCAGAAATAGTCGGGGAATCGTCGTCGCAAGGGGAACAGGGGAACCTCAAAGCCCTGAAAACGACACGATTCCGCTTGGACACCTGTTGCGCCTCACACAAACGGCACGGCAATGCATGTAGCACCAAAAGGGAAGAAATGTATATGTTCCTCCCTCCCTGACTGAAACCTCAGCGACGTGTAGAATGGAATTTCAGCGGCAAGTATGCGCGGTCTCGCTTGCGACGGTGACATGCTCCGCGCCATCTAGCCGATGCCTCTCCCTTTCGCGTTGGCATTCACTCGCTTGGTAGTAGCATGTGGACTGCTTTTTGGAAAGTTCGTCCATCAGTGGAGCTCAGAATGTTCAAAACTGCAGCACAGCGTTTGACTGCTGACCATTGATTCAACGCTCCCCTCCAGTTTTAATGGTGACAAAAAAGTAATATCTCCTCTAAAAATGGCGTCAAAAGCACAGTGATAATATTGGTGGGATACAGGTCAACAAAGACACAAGAGAAGATTCGGAAGAACTGACCCCTGCGAGAATCTAAAAGCCTGTCTCCGCGTATAGGGCAGGGAATTTAAGAATGCCGGAGGGTGACGCCGGCGTCCGGGCCTGCGCTGACGCCGGGCTGCTGACCGGAGAGGAAAGCCGCACAAGCAACAGTTGTTTGCCAAGCCAATCAATCAGAGGGGTGCAGACAGAGCACCGAATAGGATTCAGTTCAGAGGGAGGGAACATATGTTGTGTGAAAAACGTAGGCAGCCTTCAACAACAAGTCTTGTATTAATTAACCCGGAGGGAATATCATCATTGTGTGAAAAACGTAAGCAACCATTGACAACAAAGTCTTGCATATTAATTAATTTACATACACACGCGCGCACACACACGAGGATTCGACGGGAAGCTCCGAGGATCTAGAAGCCGTTTTCGCTGTTGTTCGGAGTGCCCGCACTCTTATTTTGAGCTCTTGTACAGCGCGTCGATGGCTCCCTGAACGTTCATGGGATTATGTATCAGGTAAGCAATGGGGATACAAGAGCTAGAGAAATTTGGAGAAACAAGGGAATGATGATAGGCCGGAATGAATCAGGGGAAAGCGTGTATGAGGTCTGACCTGGTAGTACTTGAGCATCTGCGGCCGTTTCTTCTTGTACGTCGGGGTGATGAGCTCGCGCTCCATGTCGAACGGCACCGCGTCAAGATGGACGGCCCTTATGAACTCGAACCCTTTCAGCTGGCAAAGGGGAAAACACCGGGGACATGTCAATACTACCTGGAACAGACGGTGGTGGTGGTCGAGCTGTACAAGGATGGCTATGACAGGGCGCTTTACCTTCTTTTCCTTTGCGATCTTGGAGAGTTCTGCTATAAAATGCTCTTTAGTCTTCGCGTTCTCGCATAGTTCTGCCAAGCTTCCAGTGATTCCGTTCTGTCCAGCCCAGTTCTCAAGTGCTTGTTCATTGGGGTTTATCACAGCGATAAGGAAAGATTCAAAGCTGTTCCCGTACACCCATATCTGAAAAAATTGATCCGCAGGAAACATGAAAATCGAGACAAATGGCGTATGAACTGGATATAAAAAATAACAAAATGTATACCTACAGTACTATTTTCTTGCATGTATGCCCTTTTTTTTAACAGATGTGCTCTCTGTACTCTCTCAAAAGTTTGCAAGCAAAACGACAAGAGAGACGAGACGAGCAACACTACATAACTTTGAGAAGCCACTATTTTTCATTCGCACACAGTTTCACCACAGAGAAGTAGGACTTAACACAGCGAAGACAGAAATTCAGACATTCCTATGGAAATAATTGACCAGGTACTTACCGAGTCAATCTCTGGAAGAACACCGTAGATATTCTCTAGATTTTCCACTGCAACATATTCTCCCTGTGAAAGCTTGAATATATTTTTCTTTCTGTCAATGATTTTCAAGGCTCCGTTTGGTTGCCACTCACCAACATCCCCTGTATCATTATTCAACTCACAGTCATCATCTAAAATATAATAACTTAAGATATCCATTGCCTCCAGTTGAAGTTAGGGATATAGCTAACCTGTGTGAAACCATCCATCAGTCAGGACTTCCTGTGTTAGGTCCTCTCTTTTGTAGTATCCAGAGAACAAAACACTTCCCTTTATGCATACCTCGCCACGAGGAATGCTAGCCAGAGCATCATAACCCATCTCTGAAACTGACTCAAGGCGAACGTCTATATGTGGAACTGGTGGGCCAACAGTCCCAGCCATGGAGAATTCATTTGGTATGGCAGCAAAAGATCCCGCACAGGTTTCGGTGAGTCCTAAAATTGAAAAAATTGGAATTATGCAAAGCTTTATTAGGAAGTGCTTCTGTCATCTAATAATATGTGCAATTCATCTGCAGGGCTTGTCTACGTAATAATAAAGGAACTTAAACAACAAGGTGCATACCATAGCCTTGAACAACATGTGCACATGTCACAACCCTCAAAAATTCTTCAACCGCCACAGCAAGAGGAGCGCCACCAGACACGATAATACGGATTTTTCCACCCAGCCTTTCTTTCACCTTAAAGATAAGCACTACGTTAGGACATAGTATATAGACATAAAGTTGTATTGACATTTTTAATTCTATCTGATGAGGTATAAGATTGGTTGCTCTTGAATGTCTAACTGTACCTTGCTGAAAACTAACTTGTCAAAGAATGGAGATGCCTTCTCATGTTTAATTCCTTTCTTCATGCTGTCTAGTTTCCTGATGATTCAATAACTACCATCTCAAAATTGTATCATGAATGTGCAAAATAATATGTGTACTTAAAAAAAGGGTTCTCGGTTATAATCATGTGCAAACTTACATCTTGTAACCAAGATTGAATAAGGTTTTCTTTAATATACCACCAGCAGAAATCTTGGTCGTAAGACCTACATAAAAATAATAATGCATCGAATATTAGGCAAAGTAAAAATAGACATTACATGTAATCTTCCATTGAAGCTGTTCGTTACATGACATCCATCTCTATGAAGTTTGATAGTTAGTACATCGACTGAAAACTTAATTAGTCTCTGTTTATTTCCTTTTGTAGACTTATCGATTTTTTCCACCAAAATTTTAGGTATGGTTTCAACAACTAGATCAACCGAAAGCTAAGGTATTTCCTCATTGGTGATTTATCAAGATCTTTTGAAATCTATAATAATGTAACCACAGCAATAACTTTTATTAATGCATTTGGAGATAATGGAACAAATAGAAAATAATATCTGAACATGTTCACGTCACTGATAGAAGAAAGCCAGAGTTTACAGAAACTTGTGCAGTTATTACTTCTGTAACGAGTTATGCAATCAACGATAAGTGCTTTATCCAAATGACACAACAATAGATTTTGTATAAATATCTAACTATGTTAACAGCTAACATATGGAGCTTACCTGAATATATTCTGTCGAGTACACGTGGAACAGCACAAAATACTGTTGGTCTTAGTGCTGCAATATCGTCAACCAACAACTTGACATCCTACAGATGCATGACAGTAATTTCAGTATGAACCCATTGACTACTTGGGGAAATAGAGTATTCACAAAGCATACCCCACGCCAAAATCCGATTCTCGATCCATGAGATATAAACACTTCCTCAAACATTCTATCGAAGACATGAGCTAGTGGAAGATATGACAAATAAACATCGTCTTGATCAAACTGCAACCACAAAGTGGAAAGTAACCAGCATTACTTGTGTGATTCATTGAAGCACGTGCAATGATTATTTCATTATGAAATGTGTTGGATTATATACTTACAGCTTCACCAATAGATTGCACGACAGAATCAGCACCGGCCAGGTTAACAAGAAGGTTTTCATTTGATATCATAACACCTTTAGGGTCTCCTGTTGTTCCACTTGTGTACATGATTGTGCAGATGTCGGATTTCTTCTTTTCAGGAAGATCAACAGGTTCACCTCCACCCTATAAACATGTCAGGCACACAAAGTTTATGAGTAAGTTTATTATAATGGTTCAATAACACGTCATACAGGAGTAACTTGGAAACCTTACATTATGAATGAAATGAACTACAGTTCAGTATTTTCAACTAGAATACAGGACAGTCTGAACTATTTCAAATAACAAGGGACTAAGATTATTCACAAAATTTACCTTATCGGTTGTGCAATATATACTATTATAACAATCATGTAAGACATATAAGTAGCTAATAAGTCACATTTAATATGATATAGGTAAAGCTAACTTCAGGGTTTTGCAGGGGATGTTGAAGATCTTATTAGGAAGCACTAGATATCTATAAAAAAAGTCATGAAACATATATCATATCTCATATTCATTTGGAGGCACGCCACACAGCAGCAAGCTCAATGTATCAAATAAGATAATTTGCATTGCATATTTCTTTTCTTAAAAGAAAGATTGTTGTGAAGCACTTCTTTCCATAACTTGTAGCAAAACACCAAAAAGAAGCTAGCTGAAGACCAAATCTTACCGTGATCAGGAATTCCTCCCATGAGAAAATGGACAGCCCATGGTTCTTAGCTTCCTCTTTCTGATCATTTGTGACTCCTCCGAAGCTGATGATTGCTGAAAATGAGTTAACAATAGAACCAACGTAAATCCCACAGTGACGAACCATCTAATTGGTCGATACCGCTTATCATTGCAAGAACTTACTTTTCAAATACTTTGAAGTGGCATGACAGGTTTTCAAGAGCTGCCATAATTGAAAGCATCAGCAAACAGGGGGGCTATGAAGTCTCAAGCAAACAGTAAACTGAACCAGAATTATAATTTTTTTGAGACCATACTCCAGACCCCCCACCCCTTGCAGTAGTAAACAGTAAGCACATAATCTCTTGCCAACACATCGCCTGATCTGTCAGGATAAACATAATTGAGAAAATTGCTTCCATTGGACAGAAGTTAGACCTCTCCGCGGGCTCACTGACGACGAATCAGAGAACTAGCCATCTAAATAAGAACCAGCCCAACCTAGAACCTGCGGAGTTCACCTCGCCGTGGCTGTAGGCCGCGGCGGGGGAAACCCGGGAATCGCCTGCAGCCAGCCCATCGCACTCGCCTCTCGCGCGGAACGGACCGCCATGACGCCGTTCGTACGGGGCGGCGCCTCCCTCTGCAAATCTCGAGCGGTGATTCGCCGGGGAAGGCCTGGTGGCGTCGCGCGTGCGGCGGAGATGCCACCGGTGTTCACCGTCAGTCCTTTTTTTTTTTTGAGGGGTTGTTCGCCGTCAGCCCTGCACGGCTGATAGGCTCACCGCGCGACCTTACTGGGCCGGGCCGAAGTAAGGTTATGACTAGACGGGCCGAAGGGGTCGTACATACAGTACTTGTTTCGTATCATTTTTAAAATTTCCCGGCGAATGGGTCAAAAGAAAAAGAAAAAGAAAAAAAAAGAACTTGTTGAACTGGGAGAGATGTTCTTGATTGACCAGCGCGTGTAGAATTTCTCCATTCTTCCTCTTTCCACATGTCCCAAAAGACCATAAAACTTAATACAGGTTGGTATCGATTTTCAAACCGGGTTCATTTGTGTAAAACTTCTCGGATTTGATATTCATTGCAGGCCAGTCATGCACGCTTAAGAGGAATAAAATATATTTGACCTAGCGTAGTAGTGATATTCTTTGTTTGAAACTTATTAATGGAGTGATGAAATTGAGGACTAAGTGGCCGCATTGGTACCTCGCCAATCTTCTTCTCTTCCACGAAAGCAATCAGGAGTTCGGCATGGCAGGTGATAAATTCCACTGCATTAGCACCTGAACAAAAAAGAGAGTTTTAGTCAGATTCAATCTTGATTAACCTTGCGCCTTTGCTAGTCGGGCAGATTAGTATAACATTCATGTTTCTATCTTTCTTTCTTTTGGCAAGCATGTGACATCAAATTTTTAAACCCTAGAAAAGTATGGTTGTTACTAATGGGGCTAGGCAATTGTTTTTGCCAAGAATAAAATAAATTACACCCTCTGTCCCAAAATATGTGACGTGGTTTTAGTTTCAATTTTGAACTAAAACCATGTCACTTATTTTGGGATGGTGGAATAAGAGACTATTAAATAAAAATGAGAACAGTACTAAATCAGAACCTAATTAGGAGTAGTAAGTACTCCCTCCATTTCTATTTCCTCTGCATATTTTTCTCAAGTTAGACTTTTGTGGAATTTGACTAAATTTATATCAAAAATATATATATCAAAATATGTGACATGACTTTGTAAAATTGCACACACCAGCCAGTTCACCTAAAAGCTCAAGCTGATGAAAAAATGTGGGCTATGCATTTATACATCAACAATCCCCTCATGTGTGGCTCCGTCAGGCCTAAATATGGACCAAAAGTGGGCAGTAATTTTTTTATTTTTAAATTGCGTCAGCCGGGTGTTGAACTCAAAACCTCTTGACTCTCATACCATGTAAAATTGCATGCATCAGCCACTTTACCCAAAATTCAAGCTGATGGAGAAATGTGGGTTATGCATTTATACGCAAATAGTTCCTGCTGTCCCACAACGACGTGCGAGCTCGAGTTTTAGGTGGTGGCTTTGGGCAACACGATGGCTATGGTTTTGTGACTTATAGTCCTGAGATGCAGGGATTTGTATGGGGTGGTAGGTCGGACGTGCTTTGTCTAAGGACAGTTAGGTTTTTCGATGTACTAGGTTCGAGTTTGAATCAAAGTACGTTTGGATCGTCGAGTTGGGATGGAAATTACAAGGAGGACTGTTTTTTTTGCTAGACGGTAATTATTTATTTATTTTTTTTTGCGGGGAGGCTAGACGGTTATTACATGACCAAGTCGAAAATATCCAAGCCCTATTATATTTGTATTCGACATGGCTTGGAGAAAATAAAATACTCCCTCCGTCCGAAAATACTTGTCACCAAAGTGGATAAAAAGGGATGTATCTAGAACTAATATACATCTAGATACATCCTCTTTAATTCATTTTGATGACAAGTATTTCCGGACGGAGGGAGTACAAGATAGTCCCTCCATTTCTTTACTTCACATATTAGGTTTGTCTTCAGTCAAACCTTTTAAAGTTTGATCAAGTTTATAGAAAAAATACAAAACATTCACAATACAAAACACATATGATTAGATCCATCATAAAAAAATCATATTGTATTTATTTGGTATTGTGGAGTTCATAATCTTTAATATAAATTTGATCAAATTTCACAAAGTTTGACTTGAGAAAAACCTAATATGTGAAGGAAAAAGAAACATGGGGAGTACTTACTAATATATTTTATTCTTTGCGAAAAACAATTTTCTAGCCCTTTTAGCTACAAATTTTCAAGTGTTTAGAAAGTTGTTTGTTAGACTTGGCAGATACTACGTACCAAGAGTGTCGTAGAGCGGCACACAACAAACTCCGAGGGCGTTGCAAGCCTGCAGTATATGTAGGATTAGTTGCAAAGTAAGACAAAAATATATGTATATACAGTACTATTCATTTGAAAAGTACTGCAATGTTTTTCTCCAGAAAATCTGGGGATAAACATTGTTTAGATGAGGGATGATTAAGTAGTGATTTACCTCCATGCTGATGATCCATTCCGGACAATTTGCACCGTAGATGCCAGCGCGTTCACCCTGAAAATAGTATACACATCACTTTATATCCACTTTCTTGTGAGGATATTATGGTATCAAAGGGTTCAGAAGATGATACAAATGGCTTCGTTAGTAACATTCGGACAACACGAGAGTTGTTTTTGTCAAACACAAATTAATTTAATTTGTGCTAATGGAAAACGAATATGATAGATGCAGCATCTACACGGCAAGCACGATCGAACTGGTCAACTCTTCCCTGGAGCTAGCGTATGAGCTGGGTCAGACTTGAGATGGTTTTGGTGAAGACTAGACTATTCCATGGAAGAGAAACCTTCAAGGGTGGACTTTCTTCGCATCCAGACAAGCCATATCCATGTGACAGTGGTTGTATTTTGTACTAGTATATATCTGGTTGTAATTTAAGCTTGACAACTGGTACACGTACGACGAATTTTGTACGATTTATGTACGACAGTCCTCAGCAGCCGTTGGATCAACTGGATGGACAAGTGAGATCACGTCGTACGGAAATCGTACACACTATTCATCGTACGCACAACAATTTCGATCAACTGGATACCGGAAGGGATAAGCATGCTATCCTTTTGTTAAAGCCAAAGGTGATAACACTAGCAGTTATTGGCTTATGATGCACCCCATCACCTTTTAAATTAAAACACTTGTAGAGTTGCTACCCAACAAAAAAAAGTATCATCATGAGACTATTAACCCAGTGTTCTCAACCTGAACTATATTGGTGGCGAGCAGCATATCCGTTTCGGTATTATTAATGGGTGTATCACTTAACTAATGCAGTTTGGCTACATATCAGTCAGCTGAATTTCAAATTCAGGCCAGTCGATCTTGAATGAAGGAAGGAGAAGGAATGGCCTCGCCGGAGAGAAGGAAGGGGCTCACCGTCATCACCCCATTATCTATTTTAGGGTTCAGGGGCGGCGGTGGGGCTTCGCCGGAGAAAAAAAAATGGACGTGGGCGGGGCTAGAGGTATGACCGAGGGCGGCAGCAAGACCCACGGTGGGGGAAAGGTTCAGGGGCGGGCGATGCGGCAAGGCGGTCGTGGGCGGCGGCAGCACGCGGCGGGAGGAGGAAAACTCACGGAGGAAGAAGACATAACCTGGGTCGTTCATTTTCCATCTAACGCTTCAGACTGATCCAGACCAAATTGACTGACCCAAATCAAAATTTCAGTCGATTGACTCCTAACCATTCCCTAACTAATGATCTCCTCAACGGCTTGTTCAACTTGGCAGCTGTGGAGATCGTGGTGCATCCAGGCTCCAGCTAATTAACCGATTACACGAGCAAGCTATGCACGCGATATGGGCATATTATACATCCACTAACGAACTGTGTTGCTAATGATATAATAAGCAGCCTGGCGTACGCGTAATTATTACCAGCTGCTGCTATTACTTAATTATATAATTCCGGAGGATTAGGATCAAGAGCAGGGGTTGGAATTTTCTATCCCTATGTTGGATCGATGCATGAGCAGTTGACCATCGATCGATCTGATCGTCCAAATTAAGTTTTAGCTGGCTTCACATTGTGATAGCTGGTCTACATCATCACGGTCACGATCAAGCTGTATGCACGCACGCACGCACCTGTTTGACCCCGGACTTGCTCATGGAGGCCGCGAGCTTGATCACGACGTCGCAGACCTCCCTGTAAGTCATCCAGGCGTAGTCGCCGGCCTGCATGGTATTTTGATTCAGCTGCTGGCTCCATTGATTCAAGCTGGCAGAGGAAACTGGCACGGGCTGGCTAGTTGAACTCAGATTCAAAGTAAGTACCTTGCCGTCGACAACTAGCCGGTGACCGAGCATCGGGTTGCTGGGGTACTTCTCCACGGAAGCGCTGCAAGATCGCAAGAGACGTGTTAGATCGATCGATCGATGAAGCTTCAGGAAGAGAGCGGGATTAACGCATGGAGCACGTGCAGATCGCCATGGATGGGTTTCAAGCGTGTGTATCTGCAGGGCGGCTCAAGAGAGGTGGGAGGGGATGCTAGCTGAATAGCTCACCGGAAGAGGTCCCAGAGGCAGTCGACGCCGGGCGGGGACTGCAGCAGGCCGGTGTCCTTGGCCAGCACGTTCCGGTACGACGGCCCGGCATTCCCCTCGGCGTCGCCCGACTCCACCAGGAACTTCATCGCCTCCGACGACGCTGCACGATACGAGAGCGAAGGAAGAATAGTCGAGGATGGATGGGAGAAAGGTAGCTGCTGACACGATGCAGGACGGAATAGACAGAGACAGAGAGCATACCATATATACAGCCGTTGGGAGACGTGCTGGAAGCTGTTGCAAGTTTTTTTTTTTTTTGAGAGAGAGAAGGAAGCCGTTGCAAGTTGGAGTAGTCGTCTCTTCTCAAGACTAAAAAAAAGATCTCTGAAAATTATATTCGGACACGAGGCCCACCAGCCCGCGTCGTAGGATATGGAAATTGCTACAGATTGCCCTAGGCATACTACTATCACCTTCTCAAAATATAAGACGTTTTAGTAGGCGACTATATTGTACGGCGCGGAAAGCGTGCAGCGGTAAGCAAACTTCAATTGATATCAACAGTACATAGGCATGTAGTACTATAGTATTAATAATGATGTTCTAGGGGGAAAACCAGGCATGTATTTTATATTAGTTGAAAAAAAAACAGATGCCGTTAAGATACGGTACAGTTGGATTGGATGGCGATGTGTTGTGTGTTTGACTATGCAGGGGCGGAAAAGAAAAAGAAGAACTGTACAGATCAGCTGGTCGATAGTACCCTCCTGTTTTTCTTTTTTCTGTACAAGATCGCCGCGTTGTTCAGATCTAATCTAGAAATCGATTTCGAAGTTTTGGTTGGGGCAACTTCTTGATTCTGATTTCGAAATCTCCACGCCCCGCTTCTGGATCCTGCAGTTAGGAGGTCGTCGACCTTGTAGCCGCATTGCTGTGCTGCGCAGCTGCCTCGATCGGATGCAGCCATCAGCCATGACATGCAATTACATTTGAGAATTGAGATCACGTACGGCAAGTTAATATAGTGTAGCTAGGCGGGCGGGCGTTGGCTTGGCACAATGTCAGACTGCTTCGCAACAAAAGCAAGGGGACGAATATTAGCCTGCTTCATGGGAAAGAAATCACATGCTAGTGCAGCTGAGACTGGGCTCAGATTCACATTTTCGGATTTATCACTCCTATTTAGTTACACGACGATGACATTTCTGTCCACATCTTATCCAGGAGGACGACTCGACTAGATTACCTTTTTTCTTTTACGGAAAGGCCTTCATGGCTAGCTTTATTAACCTCAAATAACGCTTACATCGTCTGCTAAAAATTTAGTAATAGTAACCGGAGGTGCATCCACCCATAAAGAAGGGGTGTTTACACGCCCCCACTCAGCTAGCTCATGAGCAACTACATTTGATTCTCTATTACAGTGCTCAATAGTAACCTTCCCGAACTCTCGTAATAACTCTCTGCAATCATCTAAAACTAGAGCCGCCACCATAGAATGTCCCTCATTCAGATGTCCCTCACTCGACTAGATTACTTTAGGAGAAGTATGGGACATGCTATAGGGGTAGGTTGACTAGAAATTAAATTTGGGCCAGTCGATCTATTTAGCCGCTGGATGCGAAATGAGCGGCGAAATTGTTTTCTTCAACTTCCAGCATTATCTACTGTTCATCTTCTTCGCTGAAATCTGAGACCGCCGGACTAACCACCACCCTCCACCACCCGCGGCCGGCGGCGCTCCCGCGCCAGCCCGGCTGTCCCGCGCGCGCCTCAACCGCCGCCTACTGCCGTGCTTCCTCCGCCCACGGCCATCGCTCTAACCCTGGAAAGACCTCCAACTCCGGCACCGATGAACTTGCACCCCCGCCACCCTAAGATAGACGAGGAGGATGCTGCCCCCTCTGCACCCGCTACACCCCTAAGATAGATGAGGAGGCTACTCGACCGCCGCCGCTGCTGCCTCCGCCGGCGGCCTCGGTGCTCCTCCATGGCTATTGCTTCCTCTCCACCGAATTGACTGACCCAAATTCAAATTTCAGGCGACTGATGTTGAGAAAACCTAGAGAACTATACATAGAACTTAAAGAGATATGCAAGTCGCACACGTTTCGTACCCTACGTCTCATTTGTCTCACGCAAGGGTGATTAGGGATCTCACGCCTCCCGTCGGCCCCACCGCAAATCAGCTTCGTCTTCTATGACCTTAGAGCAATGGAGGCGCGGTTAATCTCGACCCTTGCTGGCGATACGACTCCTCCATTTTTAGGTGTTTTTTTACCTGTTTGTTTTGGGTTTATGTCCTTGTCGGTGTCAAAACCGGCGGATCTCGGGTAGGGGGTCCCGAACTGTGCGTCTTGGTAACAGGAGACGAGGGACACGATGTTTTTACCCAGGTTCGGGCCCTCTCGATGGAGGTAAAACCCTACGTCCTGCTTGATTAATATTGATGATATGGATAGTACAAGAGTGGATCTACCACGAGATCAAGGAGGCTAAACCCTAGAAGCTAGCCTATGGTATGGTTGTTGTAATGTATGTTGTGTCCTACGGACTAAAGCCCTCCGGTTTATATAGACACCGGAGGAGGCTAGGGTTACACAGAGTCGGTTACAATGGTAGGAGATCTACATATCCGTATCGCCAAGCTTGCCTTCCACGCCAAGGAAAGTCCCATCCGGACACGGGACGGAGTCTTCAATCTTGTATCTTCGTAGTCTTGGAGTCCGGCGGACGATGATAGTCCGGCTGTCCGGACACCCCCTAGTCCAGGACTCCCTCAGTAGCCCCTGAACCAGGCTTCAATGACGATAAGTCCGGCGCGCATAATGTTCGGCATTGCAAGGCGGGTTCCTCCCTTGAATAATCCAGAGAAGATCGTGAACACCAGGATAGTGTCCGGCTCTGCAAAATGAATTCCACATTCCACCGTAGAGAGAATAAAATGTACACTTAGTTCAATCTGCTGACGTATTATGCGGCGTGACATCACACCGCTACCAAGCCTTTGTTTGAATCATTTTTTACCATACCACCTCAGCACGTTTAGCGAAGCGGTTTCCTTGGCACGTCTTGTCGAAGCAGAGATCGTGTTCCCCTTATTCCGGGATTCTCATCAATACGGACGTGGGTAACCCCACCGCGCCATTGATGGTGGCGCTTGGGAGATAAGCTAGTTTTATCAGGCCAGCGGGACGCACAGTTTTCGTCCGCCTACATATAAGGGATAAGGATTTACCTTCTCACCTACGCCTTCTTCCTCCTTTGCTTATCCACCTCCGCGTACTCAAGCTCCAACGCCCAAGCTCGCGCATCTCGCCTCGACCTTCTCCGAATATGTCCGGAGCGGGAGGCAAATGGTTGGCTTCCACCGTTAAGGAGGAGCACATCACCAGACTGCGCAGCGCCGGATATCTCTCCGGCGATATCGCGCATCGGCTGCCCGACGAGGGGCAGCTCGTCCCTACCCCCGGGCCTCACGAGAGGGTCGTCTTCCTTCCCCACTTCCTCCGCGGACTGGGCTTTCCGCTCCATCCATTCATCCGGGGGCTCATGTTCTATTACGGCCTGGATTTCCACGATCTGGCGTCGAACTTCATCCTCAACATCTCGACTTTCATTGTCGTGTGCGAGGCCTTCCTCTGCATCCGGCCCCACTTCGGCCTGTGGCTCAAGACCTTCAACGTCAAGCCGAAGGTTGTGAAGGGCACGCAAGCGGAATGCGGAGGCGCCATGTTGGGTAAATTACCCAACGTCCTTTGGCTCGAAGGGGCCTTTGTGGACTCCGTCAAGGGGTGGCAATCGGGGTGGTTCTACATCACCGAGCCGCGCAAGCCCACATGGGCGGCGGCCCCCGAGTTTAGATCTGGCGTCCCCACGCAGCTCACCTCCTGGAAAGAGAAGGGCTTGCTATGGGGCGATCCGAAGGAGGTGACTGGACTCTGAACCTGCATCCAGAAGCTGGTGAGCAATAAGCTCAGGCTCGTCGACGTGGTCCAAATCATGCTCATCCGCCGGATTCTCCCATGCCAAGAACGGGCATTCAATCTGTGGGAGTTCAATCCGGAACAGCACCAGGCGCTGAGCGGGCTCTTCGATACGACATATGAAGGCGCCTGGAGGGTGCTGTTTAAGGGCGCCGAAGCCCCCGCATCCGCGACGGAAGATCGCGGATTCAGATCGCAGTATCCGACTGACGAGGTAAGTGATTCAACCCCATTACGGGACACTTCGTAGTAATCGAATTTATTATAAGAGGGTTTCATCCCTTCCTTTCCTTTGACAGGAATGGATGGAGAAGGCCAGACAGCTTATCAGCCCGGCTCCCATGCCAGAAGATCCAGTGGACGCCCGCTTAGCAGGGCTGCTGGTTCCGGCACCGCACGTGGTGCCGGAGAAGAAGGCCAAGAAGGTGGCCGCGGGGACTCGAAAGAGCTCCCGCAATCAGGCGTCTGATGACGACGCGGACTCCTCCCCCGAAGACGAGGAGGAGGAGGAGTACTCTCTCCCGGAGGGGGGAGAGAAGAAGAGGAAGGCTTCCCCAATAGGGGAGGCCGAAGGGTCCAAGAGGGGGAGAACTATCCCCCCGAACAGTTTCGCCAACACCAGCGTTGGCGAGGATGAGTGGCCTCCAAGGGCCAGGCGTCCGGCAAGATCGTAAGTATCCGGATCCTTTATACGCAATATCTTTTATGTCACGTAGTGTCCTTCTAACGCCGCATTCTGTCCGTAGTCCGACTGATGATGATCTCCCCGCTTCATCAAGCGGGTCCTTGGCCTCGTCGGATGTGAATTCACTTCCGACTGCCTCTACCCCACGCGCCGACGAGGACGCCGAGGTGGGATCCCAGAGAGGGACCCATCAGGAGGAGGCTCCGGAGGCGCCGTCAGGCAGCCTCTCGGATTTCGGGCCGGACTCTACATCGAAACCCGTAGTGGTTCCAGGGTCCGGCAAGCGGTCCCTTCGAAAGAAGGGCAAGACCGTGACACTGGCGGCCTCCGTCCAACCGGAGGCGCCGGATAACTTGTTGGAGGCGCTTAAAGGCGCTTCCATCGAGGAAGAACACCGCACTATCATGAGTGCGGTGATTCAAAAGGTTCAGCTCGCCAAAAGCGGGCTGACCGAAGCCTGCAGCAGCCTTTTAACAGGCTTTGAGGTAAGAAGTTAAAATTATGTAATGTAATACCGCATAGACAGTAGCCCCTGATGCTCAGTTCGGTGTTCAGAAAGAAAAGCCGGACTGAGGATCTAACAAGATATGCGCAGGGTTGCTAAAAATATGTCAATATGGGTTTGCAGGCTGCGCTGCTGGCCTCTGCCGCATTAACGGCGGAGGTTGATGTGCTAAAGCAGGATCTCGAGCGGTCCGAGCGAGAGCTCGGCCATGCGAAGAAGCAGCTCGATGTCAAAGAAGGTGAGTAACACCACTTTGGATAGTTACCTTACAGAAAAGGATTTTGGTTGCAATAAAATTAACAAGGATAATATGTGTATTGCAGGGGCCACTAACGAGGTGGCAGCCATGAAGGATGCTGTGTCTGCGGCCGAACATAGTGCGGCCGCGGAATGGGCAGAGCGAGAAAAGCAGGAGGCACGGGTGGCGGAAGTTCGGCAAGAGCTCCAAGCTCTCATGGAAAAGCATGAGAGTTTGGAGCGTGACTCCAAGACTCGAGAGTCCGAGCTTGCCTTGGTTCTCGAAAGTGCCAAGTCCGCCAAGGCCGAGGCCCATAAGGCCCTTCAGGAGGTTGAAGATATAAAGAAAATAGCGGCGGGTAAGGCATTTTTCATGCAAAGCAAGCATTGTTGGAAATATGCCCTAGAGGCAATAATAAAAGTATTATTATATTTCTTTGTTCATGATAATTGTCTTTTATTCATGCTATAACTGTATTATCCGGAAATCGTAATACACATGTGAATACATAGACCACAATATGTCCCTAGTGAGCCTCTAGTTGACTAGCTCGTTGTGATCAACAGATAGTCATGGTTTCCTGGCTATGGACATTGGATGTCGTTGATAACGGGATCACATCATTAGGAGAATGATGTGATGGACAAGACCCAATCCTAAGCATAGCACAAAGGTCGTTTAGTTCGTTTGCTAGAGCTTTGCCAATGTCAAGTATCTCTTCCTTCGACCATGAGATCGTGTAACTCCCGGATACCGTAGGAGTGCCTTGGGTGTATCAAACGTCACAACGTAACTGGGTGACTATAAAGGTGCATTACAGGTATCTCCGAAAGTATCTGTTGGGTTGACACGGATCGAGACTGGGATTTGTCACTCCGTATGACGGAGAGGTATCTCTGGGCCCACTCGGTAATGCATCATCATAATGAGCTCAAGGTGACCAAGGTGTTGGCCACGGGATCATGCATTACGGTACGAGTAAAGTGACTTGCCGGTAACGAGACTGAACAAGGTATTGGGATACCGACGATCGAGTCTCGGGCAAGTAACGTACCGATTGACAAAGGGAATTGTATACAGGGTTTGATCGAATCCTCGACATCGTGGTTCATCCGATGACAACATCAAGGAGCATGTGGGAGCCATCATGGGTATCCAGATCCCGCTGTTGGTTATTGACCTGAGAGCGTCTCGGTCATGTCTGCATGTCTCCCGAACCCGTAGGGTCTACACACTTAAGGTTCGGTGATGCTAGGGTTATTAGGAAGACTTGTATGTGATTACCGAATGTTGTTCGGAGTCCCGGATGAGATCTCGGACGTCACGAGGAGTTCCGGAATGGTCCGGAGGTAAAGATTTATATATGGGAAGTTGTCAAACGGGCACCGGGGAGTTTCGGGGTCATACCGGTATTGTACCGGGGCCACCGGAAGGGTTCCGGAGGTCCACCGGGTGGGGCCACCCCTCCCGGGGGACCACATGGGCTGCGTGGGGCAGGGAGCCAGCCCCTAGTGGGCTGGGCGTGCCTCCCCACCCAGGCCCATGCGGCTAGGGCAAGGGGAGGGGAAACCCTAAAGGGGGCGCCCCCCTGGCTTGGGGGGCAAGCCACCCTCTCCCCCTCTCCCTTTGGCCGCCGCCCCCCCCTAGGGTTTTCCCTAGAGGGCCGGCCCCCCTTGCCCCCTTCCCCTATATATAGAGGGGTGAGGGGAGGGCTGCAATGGACAAGTCAAGGCGCAGCCCTCCCCTCCCCAACATCTCTCCTCCTCCATACGTGCTTGGTGAAGCTCTGTCGGAGTACTGCTGTACCAACTGCACCACGCCGTCGTGCTGCCGTTGGAGCGATCTTCCTCAACCTCTCCTCCCCCCTTGCTGGATCAAGAAGGAGGAGACGTCTCCCGTCCCGTACGTGTGTTGAACGCGGAGGTGCTGTCCGTTCAGTACTTGGTCATCGGTGATCCGAATCACGTCGAGTACGACTCCATCATCACCATCCCCTTGCAAGCTTCCACACGCGATCTACAAGTGGTATGTAGATGCAAACTCACTCCCTTGACTCATTGCTTAGATGAACTCATAGATGGATCTTGGTGAAACCGTAGGAAAATTTTTAATTTTCTGCAACGTTCCCCAACAGTGGCATCATGAGCTAGGTCTATGCGTAGTTCTCTTTGCACGAGTAGAACACAATTTTGTTGTGGGCGTGGATCTTGTCAACTTACTTGCCTCTACTAGTATTTTCTTGTTTCAACGGTATTGTGGGATGAAGCGGCCCGGACCAACCTTACACGTACGCTTACGTGAGATCAGTTCCACCGATTGACATGCACTAGTTGCATAAGGTGGCTGGCGGGTGTCTGTCTCTCCCACTTTAGTTGGAGCGGATTCGATGAAAAGGGCCCTTATGAAGGGTAAATAGAAGTTGACAAAATCACGTTGTGGTTATTCGTAGGTAAGAAAACGTTCTTACTAGAACCCAATTGCAGCCACGTAAAAGATGCAACAACAATTAGAGGACGTCTAACTTGTTTTTGCAGCGATTGAACATGTGATGTGATATGGCCAGAAGTTGTGATGAATGATGAATTGTGATGTATGAGATCATGTTCTTGTAATAGGATTCACGACTTGCATGTCGATGAGTATGACAACCGGCAGGAGCCATAGGAGTTGTCTTTATTTTTTTGTATGACCTGCGTGTCATTGAAGAACGCCATGTAACTTGCTTTACTTTATTGCTAAACGCGTTAGCTATCAAAGTAGAAGTAGTCGTTGGCGTGACAACTTCATGAAGACACGATGATGGAGATCGTGATGATGGAGATCATGGTGTCAAGCCGGTGACAAGATGATCATGGAGCCCCGAAGATGGAGATCAATGGAGCTATGTGATATTGGCCATATCATGTCACAACTATATAATTGCATGTGATGTTTATTATGTTTTTGCATCTTGTTTACTTAGGACGACGGTAGTAAATAAGATGATCCCTTATAAAATTTCAAGAAGTGTTCTCCCCTAACTGTGCACCGTTGCTACAGTTCGTCGCTTCTAAGCACCACGTGATGATCGGGTGTGATGGATTCTTACGTTCACATACAACGGGTGTAAGACAGTTTTACACAGCGAAAACACTTAGGGTTAACTTGACGAGCCTAGCATGTGCAGACATGGCCTCGGAACACGGAGACCGAAAGGTCGAACACGAGTCGTATGGAAGATGCGATCAACATGAAGATGTTCACCGACGATGACTAGTCCGTCTCACGTGATGATCGGACACGGGCTAGTCGACTCGGATCGTGTAACACTTAGATGACCAAAGGGATGTCTAATCTAAGTGGGAGTTCATAATTTGAGTAGAACTTAATTATCATGAACTTAGTCTAAAACCTTTGCAAATATGTCTTGTAGATCAAATGGCCAACGCTCATGTCAACATGAACTTCAACGCGTTCCTAGAGAAAACCAAGCTGAAAGATGATGGTAGCAACTATACGGACTGGGTCCGGAACCTGAGGATCATCCTCATAGCTGTCAGGAAACAATATGTCCTAGAAGGACCGTTAGGTGACGCTCCCATCCCAGAGAACCAAGACATTATGAATGCTTGGCAAACTCGCGCTGATGATTACTCCCTCGTTCAGTGCGGCATGCTTTACAGCTTAGAACCGGGGCTCCAAAAGCGTTTTGAGCATCACGGAGCATATGAGATGTTCGAAGAGCTGAAACTAGTTTTTCAAGCACACGCCCGGGTCGAGAGATATGACATCTCCGACAAGTTCTACAGTTGTAAGATGGAGGAAAACAGTTCTGTTAGTGAGCACATACTCAAGATGTCTGGGTTGCACAACCGTATGACCCAGCTGAATATTAACCTCCCAGATGAGGCGGTCATTGACAGAATCCTCCAGTCGCTCCCACCAAGCTACAAGAGCTTTGTGATGAACTACAACATGCAGGGGATGGAAAAGACCATTCTTGAAGTGTTCTCGATGCTGAAGTCAGCAGAGGCTGAAATCAAGAAAGAACATCAAGTGTTGATGGTCAATAAGACCACTAAGTTCAAGAAGGGCAAGGGTAAGAAGAACTTCAAGAAGGACGGCAAGGAGGTTGCCGCGCCCGGTAAGCCAGTTACCGGGAAGAAGTCAAAGAATGGACCCAAGCCTGAGACTGAGTGCTTTTATTGCAAGGGGAAGGGTCACTGGAAGCGGAACTGCCCCAAATACTTAGCGGATAAGAAAGCCGGCAACACCAAAGGTATATTTGATATACATGTAATTGATGTGTACCTTACCAGTACTCGTAGTAACTCCTGGGTATTTGATACCGGTGCCATTGCTCATATTTGTAACTCACAGCAGGAGCTGCGGAATAAACGGAGACTGGCGAAGGACGAGGTGACGATGCGCGTCGGGAATGGTTCCAGAGTCGATGTGATCGCCGTCGGCACGCTGCCTCTACATTTACCCATGGGATTAGTTTTGAACCTTAATAATTGTTATTTAGTGCCAAGTTTGAGCATGAACATTGTATCTGGATCTCGTTTAATACGAGATGGCTACTCATTTAAGTGTGAGAATAATGGTTGATCGATTTATATGAGAGATATGTTTTATGGTCATGCTCCGATGGTCAATGGTTTATTCTTAATGAATCTCGAGCGTAATGTTACACATGTTCATAGTATGGATGCCAAAAGATGTAAAGTTGATAACGATAGTCCCACATACTTGTGGCACTGCCGCCTTGGTCACATTGGTGTCAAGCGCATGAAGAAGCTCCATGCTGATGGACTTTTAGAGTCTCTTGATTATGAATCGTTTGACACATGCGAACCATGCCTCATGGGCAAAATGACCAAGACTCCATTCTCCGGAACAATGGAGCGAGCAACCAACTTGTTGGAAATCATACATACCGATGTATGCGGTCCAATGAGCGTTGAGGCTCGCGGAGGATATCGTTATGTTCTCACTCTCACTGATGATTTAAGTAGATATGGGTATGTTTACTTAATGAAACACAAGTCTGAGACCTTCGAAAAGTTCAAGGAATTTCAGAATGAGGTAGAGAATCAACGTGACCGAAAGATAAAGTTCCTACGATCAGATTGTGGAGGAGAATACTTAAGTCACGAATTTGGTACACACTTGAGGAAATGTGGAATCGTTTCACAACTCACGCCGCCTGGAACACCTCAGCGTAACGGTGTGTCCGAACGTCGTAATCGCACTCTATTAGATATGGTGCGGTCTATGATGTCTCTTACCGATTTACCGCTATCATTTTGGGGATACGCTCTAGAGACAGCTACATTCACTTTAAATAGGGCACCGTCTAAATCCGTTGAGACGACACCGTATGAATTATGGTTTGGGAAGAAACCTAAGCTGTCGTTTCTAAAAGTTTGGGGATGCGATGCTTATGTCAAGAAACTTCAACCTGAAAAGCTCGAACCCAAGTCGGAAAAATGCGTCTTCATAGGATACCCTAAGGAAACTGTCGGGTATACCTTCTACTTAAGATCCGAAGGCAAGATCTTTGTTGCCAAGAACGGATACTTTCTGGAAAAAGAGTTTCTCTCGAAAGAAGTAAGTGGGAGGAAAGTAGAACTCGATGAAGTACTGCCTCTCGAACGGGAAAGTGGTGCAGCTCAGGAAAATGTTCCTGTGATGCCCACACCAACTGAAGAGGAAACCAATGATGATGATCAAGGTACTTCGGATCAAGTTGCTACTGAACTTCGTAGGTCCACAAGGACACGTTCCGCACCAAAGTGGTACGGCAACCCCGTCCTGGAAATCATGTTGTTAGACAACGGTGAACCTTCGAACTATGAAGAAGCGATGGCGGACCCAGATTCCAACAAATGGCTTGAAGCCATGAAATCCGAGATAGAATCCATGTATGAAAACAAAGTATGGACTTTGACAGACTTGCCCGATGATCGGCGAGCGATAAAAAACAAATGGATCTTTAAGAAGAAGACGGACGCGGATGGTAATGTTACCATCTATAAAGCTCGACTTGTCGCTAAGAGTTATCGACAGGTTCAAGGGATTGACTACGACGAGACATTCTCTCCCGTAGCGAAGCTAAAGTCCGTCTGAATCATGTTAGCAATTGCCGCATACTATGATTATGAGATATGGCAGATGGACGTCAAAACGGCATTCCTTAACGGGCATCTTAAGGAAGAGCTGTATATGATGCATCCGGAAGGTTTTATCGATCCTAAGAACGCTAACAAAGTATGCAAGCTCCAGCGATCCATTTATGGGCTGGTGCAAGCATCTCGGAGTTGGAACATTCGCTTTGATGAGATGATCAAAGCGTTTGGGTTTACGCAGACTTATGGGGAAGCCTGCGTTTACAAGAAAGTGAGTGGGAGCTCTGTAGCATTTCTCATATTATATGTAGATGACATACTCTTGATGGGAAATAATATAGAATTTCTGGACAGCATTAAGGCCTACTTGAACAAATGTTTTTCAGTGAAGGACCTTGGAGAAGCTGCTTATATATTAGGCATCAAGATCTATAGAGATAGATCGAGACGCCTCATAGGTCTTTCACAAAGCACATACCTTGATAAGATTTTGAAAAGGTTCAAAATGGATCAGTCCAAGAAAGGGTTCTTGCCTATGTTACAAGGTGTGAGATTGAGCACGGCTCAGTCACCGACCACGGCAAAAGATAAAGAAGAGATGAGTGTCATCCCCTATGCTTCAGCCATAGGATCTATTATGTATGCCATGCTGTGTACCAGACCTGATGTAAACCTTGCCGTAAGTTTGGTAGCAAGATACCAAAGCAATCCCGGCAAGGAACACTGGACAGCGGTCAAGAATATCCTGAAGTACCTAAAAAGGACAAAGGACATGTTTCTCGTTTATGGAGGAGACGAAGAGCTCGTCGTAAAGGGTTACGTCGACGCTAGCTTCGACTCAGATCCGGATGACTCTAAGTCACAAAACGGATACGTGTATATGTTGAATGGTGGAGCAGTAAGCTGGTGCAGCTGCAAGCAGAGCGTCGTGGCAGGATCTGTTGGAAATATGCCCTAGAGGCAATAATAAAAGTATTATTATATTTCATTGTTCATGATAATTGTCTTTTGTTCATGCTATAATTGTATTATCCGGAAATCGTAATACACGTGTGAACACATAGACCACAATATGTCCCTAGTGAGCCTCTAGTTGACTAGCTCGTTGTGATCAACAGATGGTCATGGTTTCCTGACTATGGACATTAGATGTCGTTGATAACGGGATCACATCATTAGGAGAATGATGTGATGGACAAGACCCAATCCTAAGCATAGCACAAAGGTCGTTTAGTTCGTTTGCTAGAGCTTTGCCAATGTCAAGTATCTCTTCCTTCGACCATGAGATCGTGTAACTCCCGGATACCGTAGGAGTGCCTTGGGTGTATCAAACGTCACAATGTAACTGGGTGACTATAAAGGTGCATTACAGGTATCTCCGAAAGTATCTGTTGGGTTGACATGGATCGAGACTGGTATTTGTCACTCCGTATGACGGAGAGGTATCTCTAGGCCCACTCGGTAATGCATCATCATAATGAGCTCAATGTGACCAAGGTGTTGGTCACAGGATCATGCATTACGGTACGAGTAAAGTGACCTGCCGGTAACGAGACTGAACAAGGTATTGGGATACCGACGATCGAGTCTCGGGCAAGTAACGTACCGATTGACAAAGGGAATTGCATACAGGGTTTGATCGAATCCTCGACATCGTGGTTCAACCGATGAAATCATCGAGGAGCATGTGGGAGCCAACATGGGTATCCAGACCCCGCTGTTGGTTATTGCCCGAGAGTCGTCTCGGTCATGTTTGCGTGTCTCCCGAACCCGTAGGGTCTACACACTTAAGGTTCGGTGACGCTAGGGTTAGTAGGAAGACTAGTATGTGACTACCGAATGTTGTTCGGAGTCCCGGATGAGATCCCAGATGTCACGAGGAGTTCCGGAATGGTCCGGAGGTAAAGATTTATATATGGGAAGTCCTGTTTCGGGCATCGGGACAAGTTTCGGGGTTATCGGTATTGTACCGGGACCACCGGAGGGGTCCCGGGGGCCCACCGGGTAGGGCCACATGCCCCGGGGGTCCACATGGGCTGTAGGGGGTGCGCCTTGGCCTGCATGGGCCAAGGGCACCAGCCCCACATAGGCCCATGCGCCTAGGGTTCAAGGGGGAAGAGTCCTAGGAGGGGAAGGCACCTCCTAGGTGCCTTGGGGGGAGGGAAACCCCCCTTGGCCGCCGCCCCCCTAGGAGATTGGATCTCCTAGGGCCGGCCACCCCCCCTTGGCCCTCCTATATATAGTGGGGGAGAGGAGGGACTTCAGACCTTGAGTCCTTGGCCTTTGGTTGCCTCCTTCTTCCTCCCCAACACCTCTCCTCCTTCGTTGTGTGCTCGGCGAAGCCCTGTCGGAGTACTGCTTCTCCACCATCACCACGTCGTCGTGCTGCCGGTGAAGCTGTCTTCCTCAACCTCTCCTTCCTCCTTGCTGGATCAAGACGGAGGGGACGTCACCCGTGCCGTACGTGTGTTGAACGCGGAGGTGCTGTCCGTTCAGCACTTGGTCATCGGTGATTTGAATCACGTCGAGTACGACTACATCATCACCTTGCAAGCTTCCGCACGCGATCTACAAGTGGTATGTAGATGCAAACTCTCTCCCATGACTCGTTGCTTAGATGAACTCATAGATGGATCTTGGTGAAACCATAGGAAAAATTTTAATTTTCTGCAACGTTCCCCAACAGTGGTATCAGAGCTAGGTCTATGCGTAGTTCTTTAATGCACGAGTAGAACACAATTTGTTGTGGGCGTTGATCTTGTCAACTTACTTGCCTCTACTAGTCTTTTCTTGCTTCAACGGTATTGTGGGATGAAGCGGCCCGGACCAACCTTACACGTACGCTTACGTGAGACCGGTTCCACCGATTGACATGCACTAGTGCATAAGGTGGCTGGCGGGTGTCTGTCTCTCCCACTTTAGTTGGAGCGGATTCGATGAACAGGGCCCTTATGAAGGGTAAATAGAAGTTGACAAAATCACGTTGTGGTTATTCGTAGGTAAGAAAACGTTTTTGCTAGAACCCAATCGCAGCCACGTAAAAGATGCAACAACAATTAGAGGACGTCTAACTTGTTTTTGCAGCGATTGATCATGTGATGTGATATGGCCAGAAGTTGTGATGAATGATGAATTGTGATGTATGAGATCATGTTCTTGTAATAGGATTCACGACTTGCATGTCGATGAGTATGACAACCGGCAGGAGCCATAGGAGTTGTCTTTATTTTTTGCATGACCTGCGTGTCATTGAAGAACGCCATGTAAACTACTTTACTTTATTGCTAAACGCGTTAGTCATAGAAGTAGAAGTAGTCGTTGGCGTGACAACTTCATGAAGACACGATGATGGAGATCATGATGATGGAGATCATGGTGTCAAGCCGGTGACAAGATGATCATGGAGCCCCGAAGATGAAGATCAATGGAGCTATATGATATTGGCCATATCATGTCACAACTATATAATTGCATGTGATGTTTATTATGTTTATGCATCTTGTTTACTTAGGACGACGGTAGTAAATAAGATGATCCCTTACAAAATTTCAAGAAGTGTTCTCCCCTAACTGTGCACCGTTGCTACAGTTCGTCGCTTCTAAGCACCACGTGATGATCGGGTGTGATGGATTCTTACGTTCACATACAACGGGTGTAAGACAGTTTTACACAGCGAAAACACTTAGGGTTAACTTGACGAGCCTAGCATGTACAGACATGGCCTCGGAACACGGAGACCGAAAGGTCAAACACGAGTCGTATGGAAGATACGATCAACATGAAGATGTTCACCGACGATGACTAGTCCGTCTCACGTGATGATCGGACACGGGCTAGTCGACTCGGATCGTGTAACACTTAGATGACTAGAGGGATGTCTAATCTAAGTGGGAGTTCATAATTTTGATTAAAACTTTATTATCATGAACTTAGTCTAAAAACCTTTGCAAATATGTCTTGTAGATCAATGGCCAACGCTAATGTCAACATGAACTTCAACGCGTTCCTAGAGAAAACCAAGCTGAAAGATGATGGCAGCAACTATACGGACTGGGTCCGGAACCTGAGGATCATCCTCATAGCTACCAAGAAACAGTATGTCCTAGAAGCACCGTTAGGTGACCCACCCGTTCTCCCAGCACTGCAAGACGATTTGAATGTTTGGCAGACTCGTTCTGATGATTACTCCCTCGTTCAGTGCGGCATGCTTTACAGGTTAGAACCGGGGCTCCAAAAGCGTTTTGAGCATCACGGAGCATATGAGATGTTCGAAGAGCTGAAACTAGTTTTCCAAGCTCATGCCCGGGTCGAGAGATATGATGTCTCCGACAAGTTCTACAGTTGTAAGATGGAGGAAAATAGTTCTGTCAGTGAGCACATCCTGAAGATGTCTGGGTTGCACAACCGTATGACCCAGCTGAACATTAACCTCCCAGATGAGGCGGTCATTGACAGAATCCTCCAGTCGCTTCCACCAAGCTACAAGAGCTTTGTGATGAACTACAACATGCAGGGGATGGTGAAGACCATTCCTGAAGTGTACTCAATGCTGAAGTCAGCAGAGGCTGAAATCAAGAAAGAACATCAAGTGTTGATGGTCAATAAGACCACTAAGTTTAAGAAGGGCAAGGGGAAGAAGAACTTCAAGAAGGACGGCAAAGATGTTGCCGCGCCCGGTAAGCCAGTTGCCGGGAAGAAGTCAATGAATGGACCCAAGCCTGAGACTGAGTGCTTTTATTGCAAGGGGAAGGGTCACTGGAAGCGGAACTGCCCCAAATACTTAGCGGATAAGAAGGCCGGCAACACCAAAGGTATATTTGATATACATGTAATTGATGTGTACCTTACCAGTACTCGTAGTAACTCCTGGGTATTTGATACCGGTGCCGTTGCTCATATTTGTAACTCACAGCAGGAGCTGCGGAATAAACGGAGACTGGCAAAGGACGAGGTGACGATGCGCGTCGGGAATGGTTCCAGAGTCGATGTGATCGCCGTCGGCACGCTGCCTCTACATTTACCCACGGGATTAGTTTTGAACCTTAATAATTGTTATTAGTGCCAAGTTTGAGCATGAACATTGTAACTGGATCTCGTTTGATACGAGATGGCTACTCATTTAAGTCTGAGAATAATGGTTGTTCGATTTATATGAGAGATATGTTTTATGGTCATGCTCCGATGGTCAATGGTTTATTCTTAATGAATCTCGAGCGTAATATTACACATGTTCATAGTGTGGATGCCAAAAGATGTAAAGTTGATAACGATAGTCCCACATACTTGTGGCACTGCCGCCTTGGTCACATTGGTGTCAAGCGCATGAAGAAGCTCCATGCTGATGGACTTTTAGAGTCTCTTGATTATGAATCGTTTGACACATGCGAACCATGCCTCTTAGGCAAAATGACCAAGACTCCGTTCTCCGGAACAATGGAGCGAGCAACCAACTTGTTGGAAATCATACATAACGATGTGTGCGGTCCAATGAGCGTTGAGGCTCGCGGAGGATATCGTTATGTTCTCACTCTCACTGATGACTTGAGTAGATATGGGTATGTCTACTTAATGAAACACAAGTCTGAGACCTTTGAAAAGTTCAAGGAATTTCAGAATGAGGTGGAGAATCAACGTGACCGAAAGATAAAGTTCCTGCGATCAGATCGTGGAGGAGAATACTTAAGTCACGATTTTGGTACACACTTAAAGAAATGTGGAATCGTTTCACAACTCACGCCGCCTGGAACACCTCAGCGAAACGGTGTGTCCGAACGTCGTAATCGCACTCTATTGGATATGGTGCGGTCTATGATGTCTCTTACCGATTTACCGCTATCATTTTGGGGATACGCTCTAGAGACAGTTACATTCACTTTAAATAGGGCACCGTCTAAGTCCGTTGAGACGACACCGTATGAATTATGGTTTGGGAAGAAACCTAAGCTGTCGTTTCTAAAAGTTTGGGGATGTGATGCTTATGTCAAGAAACTTCAACCTGAAAAGCTCGAACCCAAGTCAGAAAAATGCGTATTCATAGGATACCCTAAGGAAACTGTCGGGTATACCTTCTACTTAAGATCCGAAGGCAAGATCTTTGTTGCCAAGAACGGATGCTTTCTGGAAAAAGAGTTTCTCTCGAAAGAAGTAAGTGGGAGGAAAGTAGAACTCGATGAAGTACTGCCTCTCGAACGGGAAAGTGGTGCAGCTCAGGAAAATGTTCCTGTGATGCCCACACCAACTGAAGAGGAAACCAATGATGATGATCAAGGTACTTCGGATCAAGTTGCTACTGAACTTCGTAGGTCCACAAGGACACGTTCCGCACCAAAGTGGTACGGCAACCCCGTCCTGGAAATCATGTTGTTAGACAACGGTGAACCTTCGAACTATGAAGAAGCGATGGCGGACCCAGATTCCAACAAATGGCTTGAAGCCATGAAATCCGAGATAGAATCCATGTATGAAAACAAAGTATGGACTTTGACAGACTTGCCCGATGATCGGCGAGCGATAAAAAACAAATGGATCTTTAAGAAGAAGACGGACGCGGATGGTAATGTTACCATCTATAAAGCTCGACTTGTCGCTAAGAGTTATCGACAGGTTCAAGGGATTGACTACGACGAGACATTCTCTCCCGTAGCGAAGCTAAAGTCCGTCTGAATCATGTTAGCAATTGCCGCATACTATGATTATGAGATATGGCAGATGGACGTCAAAACGGCATTCCTTAACGGGCATCTTAAGGAAGAGCTGTATATGATGCATCCGGAAGGTTTTATCGATCCTAAGAACGCTAACAAAGTATGCAAGCTCCAGCGATCCATTTATGGGCTGGTGCAAGCATCTCGGAGTTGGAACATTCGCTTTGATGAGATGATCAAAGCGTTTGGGTTTACGCAGACTTATGGGGAAGCCTGCGTTTACAAGAAAGTGAGTGGGAGCTCTGTAGCATTTCTCATATTATATGTAGATGACATACTCTTGATGGGAAATAATATAGAATTTCTGGACAGCATTAAGGCCTACTTGAACAAATGTTTTTCAGTGAAGGACCTTGGAGAAGCTGCTTATATATTAGGCATCAAGATCTATAGAGATAGATCGAGACGCCTCATAGGTCTTTCACAAAGCACATACCTTGATAAGATTTTGAAAAGGTTCAAAATGGATCAGTCCAAGAAAGGGTTCTTGCCTATGTTACAAGGTGTGAGATTGAGCACGGCTCAGTCACCGACCACGGCAAAAGATAAAGAAGAGATGAGTGTCATCCCCTATGCTTCAGCCATAGGATCTATTATGTATGCCATGCTGTGTACCAGACCTGATGTAAACCTTGCCGTAAGTTTGGTAGCAAGATACCAAAGCAATCCCGGCAAGGAACACTGGACAGCGGTCAAGAATATCCTGAAGTACCTAAAAAGGACAAAGGACATGTTTCTCGTTTATGGAGGAGACGAAGAGCTCGTCGTAAAGGGTTACGTCGACGCTAGCTTCGACTCAGATCCGGATGACTCTAAGTCACAAAACGGATACGTGTATATGTTGAATGGTGGAGCAGTAAGCTGGTGCAGCTGCAAGCAGAGCGTCGTGGCAGGATCTGTTGGAAATATGCCCTAGAGGCAATAATAAAAGTATTATTATATTTCATTGTTCATGATAATTGTCTTTTGTTCATGCTATAACTGTATTATCCGGAAATCGTAATACACGTGTGAACACATAGACCACAATATGTCCCTAGTGAGCCTCTAGTTGACTAGCTCGTTGTGATCAACAGATGGTCATGGTTTTCTGACTATGGACATTAGATGTCGTTGATAACGGGATCACATCATTAGGAGAATGATGTGATGGACAAGACCCAATCCTAAGCATAGCACAAAGGTCGTTTAGTTCGTTTGCTAGAGCTTTGCCAATGTCAAGTATCTCTTCCTTCGACCATGAGATCGTGTAACTCCCGGATACCGTAGGAGTGCCTTGGGTGTATCAAACGTCACAACGTAACTGGGTGACTATAAAGGTGCATTACAGGTATCTCCGAAAGTATCTGTTGGGTTGACATGGATCGAGACTGGGATTTGTCACTCCGTATGACGGAGAGGTATCTCTGGGCCCACTCGGTAATGCATCATCATAATGAGCTCAATGTGACCAAGGTGTTGGTCACGGGATCATGCATTACGGTACGAGTAAAGTGACCTGCCGGTAACGAGACTGAACAAGGTATTGGGATACCGACGATCGAGTCTCGGGCAAGTAACGTACCGATTGACAAAGGGAATTGCATCCAGGGTTTGATCGAATCCTCGACATCGTGGTTCAAATGATGAAATCATCGAGGAGCATGTGGGAGCCAACATGGGTATCCAGACCCCGCTGTTGGTTATTGCCCGAGAGTCGTCTCGGTCATGTCTGCGTGTCTCCCGAACCCGTAGGGTCTACACACTTAAGGTTCGGTGACGCTAGGGTTAGTAGGAAGACTAGTATGTGACTACCGAATGTTGTTCGGAGTCCCGGATGAGATCCCAGATGTCACGAGGAGTTCCGGAATGGTCCGGAGGTAAAGATTTATATATGGGAAGTCCTGTTTCGGGCATCGGGACAAGTTTCGGGGTTATCGGTATTGTACCGGGACCACCGGAGGGGTCCCGGGGGCCCACCTGGTGGGGCCACCTTCCCCGGGGGGCCACATGGGCTGTAGGGGGTGCGCCTTGGCCTGCATGGGCCAAGGGCACCAGCCCCACATAGGCCCATGCGCCTAGGGTTCAAGGGGGAAGAGTCCTAGGAGGGGAAGGCACCTCCTAGGTGCCTTGGGGGGGGGGGAGGGAAACCCCCCTTGGCCGCCGCCCCCTAGGAGATTGGATCTCCTAGGGCCGGCCACCCCCTTGGCCCTCCTATATATAGTGGGGGAGAGGAGGGACTTCAGACCTTGAGTCCTTGGCCTTTGGTTGCCTCCTTCTTCCTCCCCAACACCTCTCCTCCTCCGTTGTGTGCTCGGCGAAGCCCTGTCGGAGTACTGCTTCTCCACCATCACCACGCCGTCGTGCTGCCGGTGGAGCTGTCTTCCTCAACCTCTCCTTCCTCCTTGCTGGATCAAGACGGAGGGGACGTCACCCGTGCCGTACGTGTGTTGAACTCGGAGGTGCTGTCCGTTCAGCACTTGGTCATCGGTGATTCGAATCACGTCGAGTACGACTACATCATCACCTTGCAAGCTTCCGCACGCGATCTACAAGTGGTATGTAGATGCAAACTCTCTCCCATGACTCGTTGCTTAGATGAACTCATAGATGGATCTTGGTGAAACCGTAGGAAAAATTTTAATTTTCTGCAACGTTCTCCAACAGGATCTACATGTGAAGCGGAGTACATGGCAGCCTCGGAGGCAGCGCATGAAGCGATTTGGGTGAAGGAGTTCATCACCGACCTAGGAGTCATACCCAATGCGTCGGGGCCAATCAAACTCTTCTGTGACAACACTGGAGCTATTGCCCTTGCCAAGGAGCCCAGGTTTCACAAGAAGACTAGGCACATCAAGCGTCGTTTCAACTCCATCCGTGAAAATGTTCAAGATGGAGACATAGAAATTTGCAAAGTACATACGGATCTGAATGCCGCAGATCCATTGACTAAACCTCTCTCGCGAGCAAAACATGATCAACACCAGAACTCTATGGGTGTTCGATTCATCACAATGTAACTAGATTGGTGACTCTAGTGCAAGTGGGAGACTGTTGGAAATATGCCCTAGAGGCAATAATAAAAGTATTATTATATTTCTTTGTTCATGATAATTGTCTTTTATTCATGCTATAACTGTATTATCCGGAAATCGTAATACACGTGTGAATACATAGACCACAATATGTCCCTAGTGAGCCTCTAGTTGACTAGCTCGTTGTGATCAACAGATAGTCATGGTTTCCTGGCTATGGACATTGGATGTCGTTGATAACGGGATCACATCATTAGGAGAATGATGTGATGGACAAGACCCAATCCTAAGCACAGCACAAAGGTCGTTTAGTTCGTTTGCTAGAGCTTTGCCAATGTCAAGTATCTCTTCCTTCGACCATGAGATCGTGTAACTCCCGGATACCGTAGGAGTGCCTTGGGTGTATCAAACGTCACAACGTAACTGGGTGACTATAAAGGTGCATTACAGGTATCTCCGAAAGTATCTGTTGGGTTGACACGGATCGAGACTGGGATTTGTCACTCCGTATGAGGGAGAGGTATCTCTGGGCCCACTCGGTAATGCATCATCATAATGAGCTCAAGGTGACCAAGGTGTTGGCCATGGGATCATGCATTACGGTACGAGTAAAGTGACTTGCCGGTAACGAGACTGAACAAGGTATTGGGATACCGACGATCGAGTCTCGGGCAAGTAACGTACCGATTGACAAAGGGAATTGTATACAGGGTTTGATCGAATCCTCGACATCGTGGTTCATCCGATGACAACATCGAGGAGCATGTGGGAGCCATCATGGGTATCCAGATCCCGCTGTTGGTTATTGACCTGAGAGCGTCTCGGTCATGTCTGCATGTCTCCCGAACCCGTAGGGTCTACACACTTAAGGTTCGGTGACGCTAGGGTTATTAGGAAGACTTGTATGTGATTACCGAATGTTGTTCGGAGTCCCGGATGAGATCCCGGACGTCACGAGGAGTTCCGGAATGGTCCGGAGGTAAAGATTTATATATGGGAAGTTGTCAAACGGGCACCGGGGAGTTTCGGGGTCATACCGGTATTGTACCGGGGCCACCGGAAGGGTTCCGGAGGTCCACCGGGTGGGGCCACCCCTCCCGGGGGACCACATGGGCTGCGTGGGGCAGGGAGCCAGCCCCTAGTGGGCTGGGCGCGCCTCCCCACCCAGGCCCATGCGGCTAGGGCAAGGGGAGGGGAAACCCTAAAGGGGGCGCCCCCCTGGCTTGGGGGGCAAGCCACCCTCTCCCCCTCTCCCTTTGGCCGCCGCCCCCCCCCTAGGGTTTTCCCTAGAGGGCCGGCCCCCCTTGCCCCCTTCCCCTATATATAGAGGGGTGAGGGGAGGGCTGCAATGGACAAGTCAAGGCGCAGCCCCTCCCCTCCCCAACATCTCTCCTCCTCCATACGTGCTTGGTGAAGCTCTGTCGGAGTACTGCTGTACCAACTGCACCACGCCGTCGTGCTGCCGTTGGAGCGATCTTCCTCAACCTCTCCTCCCCCCTTGCTGGATCAAGAAGGAGGAGACGTCTCCCGTCCCGTACGTGTGTTGAACGCGGAGGTGCTGTCCGTTCAGTACTTGGTCATCGGTGATCCGAATCACGTCGAGTACGACTCCATCATCACCATCCCCTTGCAAGCTTCCGCACGCGATCTACAAGTGGTATGTAGATGCAAACTCACTCCCTTGACTCGTTGCTTAGATGAACTCATAGATGGATCTTGGTGAAACCGTAGGAAAAATTTTAATTTTCTGCAACGTTCCCCAACAAGCATGTTAATGTAAAATACCTGACACTTACCCGCATTCGGAGCTCTCCAGGGGCGTTTGTAGATCTGCCGCATAGTGCGTCAGATGCCGCCGCATTCTATCGTGGCGAGGAGGGGAGCTCGACGGAAAAAGTCTTCTGGTCTCAGTATGCTGAGGCCGGACACCCGGTGCCCCCAAGCGACCAGCTGAAGCAGCTGGTCGAACTCCACAAGGTAGCTGAAGAGGCCATGAAGGGCCTTATAGTCCGGCTGTGGCCTGGACAGGCCATGCCTGGGAGCTACTTTGGCCTCGTGCGGCGGCTGGTGGATGCATGCCCCTGGATGGATGTCATCAAGCGCTCCGCCTGTATTGAAGGCGCTCGCCGGGCCCTCGCCCGCACAAAGGTGCAATGGGGTAGGTTGGATGCGGAGAAGCTTCTCACGGACTCACCGCCGCCGGGCAAGGAGTATCGCACGCCCGAAATGTATTATAAATCTGTCCTGAAGGGAGCCCGCGATATTGCGGATGAGTGCCCCAGAGATGTAATCTTTGAGTGAATTTGCTATGTATTATCCTGCGCGCTGAAACTTTGTTCATGTGCGTGTTAAGCAACGCTTGTTTAATTTAAAATATTACCTTCTGTGCGGCCGTTTATAAAATCTGAGAGATGGCAAGTCGTTGGCTTCAGCCCCCAAGCCACGAGTGCTGGGGTGTTCGGGATAAACTTGAGCACTCTTGTTCCCATTGTTGGGTCCATCGAGGGAGGTGCTCAACACAACGAACAAGGCAACTGGACTTATAATGCTTGAACACTCTCACTTAGCCATAGAATTCTATAATTTTAAATTTTGGCGAAGCCCCTGGTATTCGGAAGACCGAATCCGGGGCGCTATCCACGCCTTCATCGGACATTGTCCGGAACTTCGCTCGAAGCGGCGTGAGTCTTTAAGGACCCGAAAAAACCTCTCGAACAGCGACCAGTCTCTCGCCTTATCATGCCAGTCAGTTTTAGCTTTCTCCACTGAGGCGCTCGCCCGGCTCAACCGGGGCGCAATCGCAGTGGTTCTCCCAGTGCCACCTTAGCCGACAGAAAGGAACATAAGGCACCAAAACGTGGGAGCCGGGCAAACCCAACTATTGACCCAAGACATGATTCGGAGCCGATTCATATAATGCTATAAGTTCGGGGTGCCGCACTTGTGAAAGTGTTCGGACTTATCACACCATAGAGTGGGGAACACAAGCCCCTGGCGTATTAAGCGTACCAAAATATACGGGCGCAAGATGTCATATAATGAGCATATATATAAAAGGTAATGCAATTGCAATCAAAAAGGTGCTGCATTATTAATGAAAGAAAGTCTGCTAGTAGAGCGGACTGATACAGATAGTGCGGTAAGCAAGGGATTTGGACTAAGTAAACATGTCCCCCTCCAGGGGTGAGCTGCGGACTTGGTGTATATAATCGAATTTAATGCTCGTAATTGAGACCACCTGAGTGTTCGTCGTAGCCTTCTTTAGTCCCTGACTGTTGCATCATGAGTTCAGCAGGTTCGCCGCCGGACAAGGCTTCTGGTTAACGGAGTCCTGTGTACATAAAAGAAGAAAAATAAAAAATATAAAAAAGGGGGGCACACTTGCGAGCCCCCGGTGTGGTCGAACCGCACTCTGGGTCCGTTGCGATCGTGCCCCCTCCCCTGTGCCCATGGTATCTCCAAAGCGTAATGATGTACGCGGAGTGTTATTATTGCGATCATGCGCGGGCGAGGGTTGGGGCCGCATTGCTACGCGTGCTCTGATCGCGCCAGGTGGTCTTGGTTGGTATTGCTTCAGGCGCGTTTTGCTGTATCCGGCTGTTTAACGGCCGGACTGGAGAATTTCCTTAAGAGGCTACTCTGTACTTCTGCCGCGAGAGCCGCTGTATGTTCCTCCGTCCGGAGGGAGCATTCCGTATTCCCATTGACCGTGATGACTCCACGAGGGCCTGGCATCTTGAGCTTTAGGTATGCATAATGTGGCACCGCGTTGAATTTTGCAAACGCGGTTCGTCCGAGCAGAGCATGATAGCCGCTGCGAAACGGGACGATGTCGAAGATTAACTCTTCGCTCCGGAAATTATCCGGGGATCCAAAGACCACTTCCAGTGTGACTGAGCCTGTACAGTTGGCTTCCACTCCTGGTATGACACCTTTAAAGGTTGTCTTTGTAGGTTTAATCCTTGAGGGGTCTATGCCCATTTTGCGCACTGTATCCTGATAAAGCAGGTTCAGGCTACTGCCACCGTCCATCAGGACTCTCGTGAGGTGAAATCCATCGACGATTGGGTCTAAAACCAATGCGGTGAATCCGCCATGGCGTATGCTGGTCGGATGGTCTCTTCGATCGAAAGTGATCGGACAAGAGGACCATGGATTGAACTTCGGGGCGACTGGCTCCATCGCATAGACGTCCCTTAGTGCGCGTTTCCTCTCCCTCTTGGGTATATGGGTCGCTTATATCATATTCACCGTCCGCACTTGTGGGGGAAAACCCTTCTGTCCTCTATTGTTCGGCGGTCGGGTCTCTTCCTCGTCGTTGCTGTTTAGCCCCTTGTCATTGTTTTCGGCAATTAACTTGCCGGCCTGCTTGAACACCCAGCAATCTCTATTAGTGTGGTTAGCTGGCTTTTCAGAGGTGCCATGTATCTGGCATAAGCGGTCGAGTATTCGGTCCAGATTGGACGGACCCGGAGTGGTTCTTTTGAATGGCTTCTTCTGCTGACCGGGTTTAGAGCCTCGGAATCCGGCGTTGACTGCCGTATCCTCCTTATCGTCGCCGTTAATGCGGCGTTTGTTTTTGTTTCGACGTGACCTGCCGTTGTTGACCTTAGTATCCGGACTGCCAGAATTTTTACGGACATTGTTGCTGCGAGCTAGCCAGCTGTCCTCTCCCGTGCAAAAGCGGGTCATTAACGATGTGAGGGCTGCCATGGATTTCGGCTTTTCCTGCCCCAGGTGCCGGGCTAGCCATTCGTCCCGGATGTTATGTTTGAAGGCTGCAAGGGCCTCTGCATCCGGACAGTCGACAATTTGGTTTTTCTTTGTCAAGAACCGTGTCCAGAATTGTCTGGCCGATTCGTCTGGCTGCTGAATGATGTGGCTTAGGTCATCGGCGTCTGGTGGCCGCACATACGTGCCTTGGAAGTTATCAAGGAACGCGGCCTCCAGGTCTTCCCAACATCCAATTGACTCTGCGGGCAAGCTGTTAAGCCAATGCCGAGCTGGTCCTTTAAGCTTGAGTGGGAGATACTTGATGGCGTGGAGATCGTCGCCGCGGGCCATATGGATGTGGAGAAGATAATCTTCTATCCAAACCGCGGGGTCTGTTGTGCCATCGTAGGATTCAATGTTTACGGGTTTAAACCCTTCAGGGATTTGATGATCCATTACTTCGTCAGTGAAGCATAGAGGGTGTGCGGCGCCTCTGTATTGAGCAATATCGTGACGCAACTCGAGAGAGCGCTGTCTGCTGTGCTCGGCCTGGCCGGGGTTATTGTATCCGGCGCGACGGTATTCATCGTGGGTCGTGGGGCGCCCACGTGATCCGTAGATGGATCTGGATTGTCTTGCTTTGTCCTCCAATATGTCTCGCAAGTCCGGCGCGTTCCCTCTTGGCTTCGTACTTTTGGAGCGATGCCGGGGTACGGTCTTGGCTAGGGGCCTGCATGCCTCTCTGTCACGACCACGGGGTGGTCGGTCAGCCATATCGTGCACTGGTGATGGAGGTATATATGCTTCCTCCTCTAATCGGGGGAGCAGCTTGCGTCTTGGGTAGCTTTTGGAGGGGCGTTCGAGTTTATACTCTTCGGCCGCGAGGACCTCGGTCCATCGATCGGCCAGCAGGTCCTGATCAGCTTGAAGCTGTTGCTGCTTTTTCTTTAGTCTGTTTGCTGTGGCGATAAGCCTGCGCTTGAAACGCTCTTGTTCGACGGGATCCTCAGGTACGACGAATTCGTCATCGTTGAGGCTTGCTTCGTCTTCGAAGGGAGGCATATAGTTATGATCCTCAACCTCTTCGTCTGCCGCCCTCTTGTGAGGGCTTGCTTCTGCATCCTCCTGCGCTGAGTCTTGCTGGAGGGGATTGTCTTCGGCACTCTCTGGGGTATTATTATCTCCTGTGCCGGAATCTCCATTCTTGCTGTGGCGGGATTTAGAGCGGCGCCGCTGACGCCGGCGTTTGGGCTGCTTCTTGAAAGAGTCTGCCTCTGCTGTTTCTTCGCCGTCCCCATCTTTTGGGGTATCCACCATGTATATGTCATATGACGAGGTGGTTTTCCAGTGCCCTGTGGGCGCTGGTTCCAGTTCGTCTCCGGCATCATCATCCATAGCGTCGATGTCTTCGGAGTCGTAGTCTAGCATGTCAGTTAGATCGTCGACAGTGCCTACAAAGTGGGCGGTGGGTGGGCTCTGAATTTCTTCGTCATCCGTACCCCAACCATCCTGGCCATAGTCCGGCCAGGGCTCTCCCGATAACGAGAGATGATTTAGTGAATTCAGGATATCGCCAAAAGGCGAGTATTGGAAGATGTCCGCGGCGGTGAATTCCATAACCGGCGCCCAATCCGATTTGATTGGTAGGGGCGTGGGAGGTTCGGAGTCCGGCAAGGAGTCCGGCGCCTCGGAATCACAAATTTCGTGGGGGACGAGGTTATTGTTCGGCTCCATCGCCGTGGAAGTTGAAGCCCCCGAGGCGGTGTCTATCCACCGATCCTCTATCCGGGCGATCGGCTCCGGACTAATGGCCGGAGCGGATTCGTGTGCGGCCACCAAGGCACTGTTCGGCGGCAGAGCTAGATCATGCCCATCACAACAGTGCGGCGCGCTTGGCTGTGGCTCGGGTCCGTCGAAGATCAAGTCTCCGTGGACATCGGCCGTGAAGTTTAGGCTTCCGAATCTGACCTGACGGCCAGGGGCGTAGCTTTCGATCTGCTCCAGATGGCCAAGCGAATTAGCCTGCAGTGCGAAGCCGCCGAATACGAAGATCTGTCCGGGGAGAAAAGTCTCACCCTGGACAGCGTTGTTGGTTGAAGACGCCATCAAGCCTATCGGTGACGACACAGAGGAACTCTCAATGAAAGCACCAATGTCGGTGTCAAAACCGGCGGATCTCGAGTAGGGGGTCCCGAACTGTGCGTCTAGGCGGATGGTAACAGGAGACGAGGGACACGATGTTTTTACCCAGGTTCGGGCCCTCTCGATGGAGGTAAAACCCTACGTCCTGCTTGATTAATATTGATGATATGGGTAGTACAAGAGTGGATCTACCACGAGATCAAGGAGGCTAAACCCTAGAAGTTAGCCTATGGTATGATTGTTGTAATGTATGTTGTGTCCTACGGACTAAAGCCCTCCGGTTTATATAGACACCGGAGGAGGCTAGGGTTACACAGAGTCGGTTACATTGGTAGGAGATCTACATATCCGTATCGCCAAGCTTGCCTTCCACGCCAAGGAAAGTCCCATCCGGAGACGGGACGGAGTCTTCAATCTTGTATCTTCGTAGTCTTGGAGTCCGGCGGACGATGATAGTCCGGTTGTACGGACACCCCCTAGTCCAGGACTCCCTCTGTCCTGCTCTGCAAGACGAGACGACGACTGCTCCTTAAAGTTGGAATGAGTTTCTCCTTGCCTACCCCTCGTTCTGGTGGTGTGTCTAGCGCCATCAGAGTGCGTGTGGAGGTATGTCTCCGGTGGATCTCACAGGATTCAGTCGGCGTTTGTCTTTGATGGATTCACTTCGATCCAGTTTTTCTTTGTCTATGTTTGTGTGTCTTCAGGTTGGACCCTTTTGGTATACACATCTCTTCATCGGCGGCGACGATTGTTGTTCTGTGTGATCGTCCTATTGGGCCTTAGCACGACAACTTTCCGATTTTCTACTACAACAAGATTTGCCCAGCTCCGGCGAGGGACCGACGATGATGGAGGCACGCCTTCAGCTCGCTCCAATGCTTGTAGTCATCGCTAGATGGTCTGCGGACCTAGATGTAATTTTTTAATTTCTACTGTTGTACTGCCTTGACAGATGATGAATAGATCAAAAGTTTTTTCGACAAAAAAAAAGAGATATGCCCAGAATAAAATTGAGCATATTAATCGAGGAACCTGGATTTCCTATTCCGAGGTGTTGGATGAGACCACCTATTTGATGCCCACTGGCATCAAATAGGAGAAGCTCCACCTAAACACCAGGGTAAATGGGCTGGCCCACTTTGTCATGAGCAGGTTTTCATTTTCTCCCTCTTTCGTTCATTAATCCGTTTTTCAAAAAATATTGTTTTTTATGGAGCTAGATATTTAAAACTTATCAAAAACTAAAAATATATTTAGAAATTGTTCAATATGCGTTTTAATAAAAGTTCTGTGTATGTTAAAATATATTTGTCACATTTTGTTTTTTATTTTATCTTCCCTTTTAGTATTTTGTTTTAGTTATTAATCCACAAACTCCTTTCGTATCTTTCAATTTTTTATTTTATTTTCCCTAGTTTGTAGTTCACAATATTTTTTTTCAAAAATTATATTAATTTAACAATACATCATGTAGCATATGCAACGAACACTTTTTAAACCAGGGGAACATTTAAAAAAAACCAAGAATGTTTTAGAAAATTATCATTTTTGTAAATTAGGGATTTTGATTGATCAAAATTTTATATTCGAGTTCTAAAATTGTGGGATATTTTTATAATTATTTATATTTTTTATCAAAATTGTAAAAATAAATAAAACAATGGACATTTTATTGGATTTTCAATATTTTTATAAAAATTGAGGTTACTTTTTAAGTTTGATGAAAGGATTTTTTAAATTTACAAATACTTTCTAAAACATGTGAAATTCTTTTTATGAAATAAAAAATCGTCTCAAAAACTAGTGATGGCCTGCCCAAGAAGCGCTTCTGGCAAATTGCTTGGATACTTTACTCGGCAGTCGGCATTAACAATTACTGTATATCAAACAAGGGAGCAATTAATTAGAGGATAGCCCCTGGGTGTGAGCTTTCACGGGGCGCTCCCGACTGGGCGGGGGAGTAGTCTTCCGGGGACACATGCGGAGCACACCTTGAGTGGGAGCCCGTTACATTTTTTCTTAGTTTTTGCTCTATTTTCCTTGTTTCTTTTCCTTATAATCCCTGATTCTTCTTGGCCATTTTAGGTTTTTGGGTTTCTGCTTTTTTTCTTTTTCTTTAGTTTTCCTTTTTTTGAAGGACGAGTATGCCGCGTAATGGAGTATAAGTTGCATCTTTTTTTTCTCTCGAATACGCACGAGTGTGCATACTATACATTAGAGAAGAAGTGGGGGTGAAGAGCCCCTCCACGATGACGGTTACATTTACATAAATGTAACCCCAACTTGATCGCACAAGTTGCACCGCTTATCTACATCACTACTAGTAAGTTGCACGTGCTTTGCACCTAACATATACATACGACACCCTAATGATCCATCATTTTTATTTGTAAGGCATATCTTAAAAATACTCAATATGTCTAGAAGTGTAATACCACATTTCAATTTTGGCAAATCCAGATTCCAAGGTCAACTTTCCCTTGCTAGGTGCTCTGGTTCATAGGCCCTCACACGTGACGCTCTAGTATTGCACTTCAAAGAATGTTGCATGTTAGTTATGTGCGTCCATAGAGAACACGCATTGTTTTTTATATTACTCACTATTCATGCCAAATGGTGACATACATACAATGTGTACTTTCTGCAAAATATTTGGCACTGGTCAATGTGCCACGTGGACGAATCAGACCAAGATAGGACTTGCAATGTGTTAGACCAAGGCAGGACCTGCGGTAACCACTTATCTACTTTTTATGATCTATCATATGTGCATGTTTATACTTATAGGACCCAGTTGAACCTTAAATAATTTTAGGACCTTGGATTTATTTTACATTTTTAAATATTTTTTAATAAATACATATTAACAATTTGAATACCTCCAGAAGATATTAAATGTTCTGACGCCATCAAGAAATATATGCATGGAAGAAATCTTGGATTATAACAACATAATAGAGTGTTATGAATTCTGCCAAAACGCGTTTAGGTGAATGTAAAAAAGATGAGACATGACTTATTTTTTTATGGACAACTCTGTATCAAGATGTGGTTATAATACATTTTGCATAAATGTCACGAGGGCTTTTAAACGTACAAACTCTTTGTTCAATTTGTCGCCAAATAAATTATTTTAGGACTTTCAAATACGACATGCAGAGTTGTTGTCAAATATTTCTAATATTTGAATAAAAATATATATCCTAATACGTTCATGTCTGATACAAATATTAATTTACTAATAGTGATTGCTAATTTGATGTTATAAATTTAGCAAGTTAACATCTCAAACTTTGAGGTGTTTTAATCATTGCACATTTCTTATTTGTTTAATTTTACATATAAGCTTGGATTCAACAAATCCGTGGCCTAATGAAACCTCTATGGTGACTCCAGGTGCGCACTCGGTCAAGCTAAAAAGAATTCATTCGGCAGGACTGGCCAGAATCCCTTAGGCGACGGCCGGCGGGTACATTTCTGGAAAGATCACCTAGCGTCTTTATAGGAGTATTTTATGGGGAAAATCGCCTAGCTTCTAGATAGTACGCACAGCTGGTTCGGGGCAGAATTGCTACTGATGGCAGGAGAGGCGAATCCATCACATGCTGGCCGTTGGATTCATAACGATGATAACTGATGAACGGTAGATTTCAGCTTGGTGTGGGAAATCAACGGCTCCAATCACTAGAACGGTATGTTGGCGGGAAACTGAGAGGGAGTGGCAAATCCAAATTCAAAACTGCTACACTATAGTAGTAGAGATAGAGATAGAGATAGAGATAGAGTGTACGAATATTTTTTTTTGAGAAATCTCGCCTGCTTTATTTATTCAGAAGCAATTGTCATAGGTACAAGATTGGGGTCATGGGGATTGCCCAACCAAACATGTCTACCTATATCTAGGTTACAAGCAAACGTGGCGAGATTGTGAGCTTCAAAATTGAAGTTCCTACGCTCGAAAACAAAAGAGCAAGTAATAAAACTATTACAATGGTTCATTATTTCATATACCAATGCAGCATTGGGGCCTCCTGTTCCCCTATTGATATCATTAACCGCCTCTTGACAGTCCGATGCCACGCAAATCTTCTGCTGTCCCAGGTCATCCGCCAAAGCAAGAGCCTCACGGCATGCATGTGTCTCCAAGGTTAAGGGGTCCGTGATCCCATAGTAAACCATCGCCGAAGAGCCCAAATAGTGCCCCTCATGGTCGCGACATAGGGCAGCCCCATCAACATTAATCTTCGCGATGCCGCTTGGTGGAGGAAGCCACCTGTTCTGTTGTGGTGGTGCAGCAACAGTGTGTTCATGCACTCGTCCAGCAACAATGTGTCCCAACTCGTCAATGTAATTATTTATAAAAGACGCCGTATGTTGGGGGCTCTGATATATAGATTCATAGATAGCCTTCCTCCTGGCATACCATATGGACCATAGCGTGATGACCATCCTTGTGAAGCTAGCATGGTCCAGTTTCTCATTAAGATCAAACAGCCAAATTCTTGCGTTGGATTCCTCATTCTCAGCCATGAGTGACACCAAATTTTCGTCCAACAGCGCCCACACGCACCGGGAAATCGTGCATGCTACCAACGCATGTCTCCATGAATCCTCACATCCACAAAGCGGGCACACATCTCTGTCTGACATGTTCCTTCTCTTCAAGACATCAGTTGTGGGGAGTGAGTGATGAGCTAGCCTCCAAAGGAAGATCCTGACCTTCGACGGGATTTTAAGTTTCCACAAGGATGTCCAAGCTTTTTCGTCTTTCTCGGTGTGAGAAGATCCGCTACTTCCGTTCAGCCACTCCTCCCTCTGCATTTTTGTCTTAAGCAAAAACTTATAGGCCGAACTAACACTGAACTTGCCTTTCATGTCCGGATACCATTCCCAAAAATCCTCAACATTGCGGGTACATACCGGGATCTTCAAGATATCATCAACATCTATGGGCAAGAACACTGACCGGACTATAGCCTCATTCCAGGAGGCTGTCGCCTGGGAGAGCAACTCCGAAACATACCTAGGAGGATGAGCAACCAGTGACGTGATGGGCCATGGCGTCATCTCCTTCGGTATCCAGTTGTCGCTCCATATCTCCGTAGTTAGACCATTGCCAATCCGGCGAATGAGCCCCTGCTTCAACAAATCCCGTCCTTCAAGTATAGCTCGCCAAATCTGAGACGGTCTTGACCCCAAATCCGCATTTAGGACCGTATTGTTAGGGTAGTATGCAGCCTTCAAAATTCTCGCACTCAAGCTCATTGGTTCTTGTAAGAGTCTCCAAGCTTGGCAAGCCAATAAAGCTAGATTGAAAATCTCAAGATCCCTGAATCCTAACCCGCCTAGGTGTTTCGGGCGTGTCATCACATCCCATGAAACCCAAGTCGGCTTGCTTTCTCCTTGCTTGCAGCCCCACCAAAATTTCCTGATGATGGATTTGATATGGTCGTATAAGCCTCTTGGGAGTTTAAAACATGACATCGAGAACACCGGGATAGCTTGGGCTACAAATTTAATTAACACATCTTTTCCACCCGCTGATAGGCACTTGCTCATCCATCCCTTTACCTTGTCCCAAACTCTGTCACTCAAATATTTGAAAGTACCCTTCTTTGAATGACCTACGTCCGTTGGCATACCCAAATATCTATCGCTTAAAGATTCATTAGGAACCTGCAAGTGGCCTTTCACCGCAACACGTACTATTTTTGGGCAGCCCTTGCTAAAGAAAATTGAAGATTTATCCTTGTTTATCCGCTGACCAGATGCCAAACAATATTTGTCCAACAGGTTTGATACTGCTTCTACTCCATCAACACTTGCCCTGAAAAACAGCAGGCTATCATCCGTGAATAAAAGGTGGTTCACCGCCGGTGCCGACGGTGCCACCTTAATGCTGCTGAGCTGGGATGATTGGTTCTGGGATTTTAAGAGGCACGAAAGGCCCTCTGCTACTAACAAGAAAAGGTATGGAGAGATTGGATCTCCCTGTCGAATTCCTCTTGTAGGATGAAAAACTTCTGACTTCACACCATTCAACATTACTGAAAACGTTACTGAGCTCACCATGTTCATCACAACGGACACCCATGGTGCCGCAAAACCCAACTTCTCCATAATCGATCTCAGATAGGTCCACTCCACACGATCGTATGCCTTCATCATATCAAGTTTCAGAGCTACAAAACTGTTATTCTTTGACCTGTTCCTCTTCATAAAATGTAAGCATTCGTAAGCCGAGATTATGTTATCAGTTATAAGCCTTCCCGGTACAAACGCCGACTGTTCCTCCAATATGATCTCCAGAAGAATTAGCTTGAGACGATCTGCTAGCACTTTCGAAGCGATCTTGTAAAACACGTTACATAAGCTTATAGGCCGGAACTGAGTTAGCAAGGTTGGATTAGATACCTTTGGAATAAGGACCAGGAGGGGATCGTTCAAGCATGCAGGGCTCTCCTCGCCCCTAACAATGGCCAGCACTGCCCTCGTAACTGCTTCTCCACATACATCCCAGTGTTCCTGAAAAAAATGAGCTGGAAACCCGTCTGGACCAGGAGCTTTCGTGGGAAACATCTGAAAGAGAGCGCTCTTGACCTCCTTCGCCTCGTACGGAGCCAACAATGCTGCATTCATCTCTGCAGTAACCTTCGTAGGCACGTGTTGAAGAACGTCCTGCATCCCCTCAACTCCCTCTGAAGTGTACAGTTGTTTGTAAAAGTCCAAAGCCATCTGCTGCATCTCCGTTAGTTCCGTGGTCACTTCTCCATCTGGTTTTTGCAAGGCCTTTATCAGGTTCTTCCTTCTAAGCATGGAAGCTCGCATGTGGAAGAAACGAGAGTTACGATCCCCCTCAGATAGACATTGAACCCGAGATCGCTGTCTCCACATCAATTCTTCTCGCAGATATAGCTCAATTAACCGGTCGTTGATTTTGATCTCTGCATGGGAAGGTCTAACCCTCATGACATCACTCCGAAGGCGATCTAGCTCTTTCTTTAGGCTTCGTATTTCTCCTCGGACATTACCGAAGGTTGATCTTGACCAGTCGCCAAGGTTATTTGCTAGGGCCTCAAGATTTGTGTGAACTTCACCCGCCGTTAGATTATGACCGTTGCGCTCCCAGGATGCAGCCACCGTGGGTTTCAACTCTGGGTGAGTGTCCCACATCACCTCGTACCTGAATTGCTTCGCTTTCTTCGGTCCTCCACTCGGTTGGGTTAGCTGTAGCAAGATGGCCGAATGATCCGAGGTCACTGATATGATATGTTGTACAGCCGCCAGTGGGAACAATCCACACCAGTCCACCGAGCCCAAAGCCCTGTCCAGCCTGCCTCGTGTGTACGAGCCACCTGTTACTTTTTTCTCATATGTCCACTTTATGCCTTTGTATCCAAGGTCAAGTAGACCACAAACATCAACCGCATCTCTGAAGCCCTGAATCTGTGATTGACTCCTCGACCCAATGCCATCAGGTTCATCATGCTTCAATACCTCATTGAAATCACCAATGCACACCCACGGCAAATCTTGGAGAGTGGACAAATTTTTCATCGTGTTCCATGTATGATAGCGAAGATGGGTCTGAGCTTCACCATAGAAACAAGAGAGCCTCCAAGGTTGATCTCCTACACCTAGAACCTTGCCATCAATGTGGTACTTAGAGTAACCCAAAATCTCGACTTTTATTTCATTATTCCAAAAAAAACCAAACCTCCACTCCTACCGGAGGCATCAACAGCAAAAGAACAATCATGACGTAAAGAACTTTTTAATTTTTTCAGCTCTCTCCCCACTGATTTGGGTTTCAACTATACAAAGCACTCTAGGGGCAAACTTATTCGCGAGTTCACGCAGCTCTTGAACTGTCGGGTCGTTGCCAATCCCCCGGCAGTTCCAGCATAGAAGATTCATTGCGTCCGGCGGTCCTCCGTCGCGGAGGCTGTCGATCTCGCGTCCGAGCTCTTTCCCCCATTGGGGTTCTTCTTCACCATACTAGTTGTCCCATCCTTGTCACCTGAACTTGCTGTCTTCACCGACTGACCCATGAGTTTTGTTTCTTGCTTCGGTGGTGGGCTGATTGGCACCGTACTCCCACTGGGCTTCGACACCGGTACCAGTTCCAGCCCCGTCAGTTTGGCGTTCGGGGAACCAGTAACCTAGTCGGATGAGCGCTTCTTGTTGTTGTCCAACTCCATCCCTTCAGCTGCTTCTGCTTCCCGGCTTGTCGCTGGATTATGCACCACATGCTCCTCCTTCTTTTGGTTCTGATAGCTATTCTGCTGGTTCCTGTTTCGGCACCGGGTTCCCCAGGCAGTGGTCGCTGGATCCCTGAGATTTTTGAACACAAGAGCAGAAGGGGGATGCACCCCGTCGCCATGTTCTTTGAACTCGTGCCCCATCATGCCGCATACCTGACACCAGTCTGGCAATCGCTCGTACTTCACCGCAAAAATTTCCCTCTCTCCTCCCCGAATCAAGGATATAGCCTTCTTCAGTGGATGACGAACGTCCAATCTGACTCTGACTCTGTAGAAATTCCCTTCAAAATCAAAGGAGGAAGGCTCGGAGTCGACGAACTCCCCAATCTTTGATGCAAGCGCCTGAACCTTCCCATGGTAAGCGATTGGAAGCTCGATGATCCTTGCCCATATCTCGAAAGTCCACAGCTCAACCGAAGATGGTTTTGTATATCCATCATACGGGGCGATGAGGACTGGATTCCCCCTGAAGTGCCATGGACCACCCTGGGTTACTCGCTCCCAGTCCCCTAAGCAATCAAACTGCATCTGAAAAAGATTTTCCTCCAGAGTTTTAATCTTGACTGGCCTGGCAAGATCCCATGCTGATTTCATGTTGCGAAAAAACCAATAGGTGCTGAAACCCTTGTCCATATGTACTCGAGCTAAGATCATCCAGCGGAGCGCCTCCTCTACTGGGGCATCGTCATCCTCGAAGATCACATCATCTAGATCGTCTTCCTTGAGGGCCAGCTCTTTCATCATCTCTTCCAAATTGCCCTTGCCCTTACGGTCATCCGCCGATGACTTTCCCTTGCCTGCCATCGCGATCAGACCCGTAGACAAGCCGATCTTCTCGAGACCAGAAAAACCCTAGCGCCCCGACGATGCGAGACCAGCCCTCGAACCTTGGCAGCACAGGACTGCCCCGGACCCGGCGGTGCAGGCCCCAATCCACCGGCGCGAGGGACGGTAAACCTCAACGTCGCCAGTGGCGGCAAGAGAAGCGAAACCCTAACGTGAGGAAAAACACGGAGAACCAAGAGTGGGATTGAGTGTACGAATAATTTGGAATAACAACCATTCGATGAAGCCTAGGCATCACTTGGGCTGCATTTCCCTAAAAAAACAAAACTTAGGCTGCAGAGCCTAAATATTTCGAGGCTCATATCGCCTGGCCTGCGCAACAACTGTTCGCTGCTTCTGACGTGCATGCAACATTGAAAACATGGGCAATATTTTTCAGACATAATTAGCGAAGGACGAAGCTGCAAATGACGTGACATTTTCTGTCCATAGAATGAGAATAATCACGAGCGCTTATTTAATGGCAATCAATATGTAGCGTTTTGGACTGAGCCCTCTTGGACTTCCGGAGCTGTACCTAGCGATTGCATTAACGTTGAAGTCATATTCAACGAAAGCAAATCTGCCAAGTTAAGTTGCCGTCAATCACGAGTCAAGTAGGGAAAGAGACTTCTTAACAGTATCCTCCAATGTGTATTAGAGGGCGCAAATGATTTTCTTCTAAAAGTTGCCCGAGAGGGAGCTAATTAATACTTCCTCCGTCACAAAATAATATAGTATATTTTAGATATTTCAATATTTACTACATACAGACTAAATTGAGTGAACAAACACACTAAAACATGTTTATATACATCTGACTCATACAAAAGTTAGAACATCTCATATTTGTGAACGGATGGAGTATTTTTCAAAAAAATTACGATGACCTTTAATATATTAATAATATGGATAAGATACAGATTACACGCGGACTAAGGCCCTGTTCGATAACCCTCCGCTCCACAACTCCGGGAGCGGAGTTGGTGGAGCTGCTGCACAAATCGAAGGAGTTGCGGTTTTCCCGCTCCGCAGATTCCCGGAGCGGCTGATTACCGAACAGGCCTTAAGTTTCTAAATATTGTTTCAGAGTAAACAAGTCCTACTTGCGATGATCTTTATTCCAAAAATCATTACAAGCTAGATTATTCTTCTGTTTACTCTTTGTGAAATTAAAAAAGGAAAAAAGAAAAGAAAAAGAAACATAAATATGCCCACCACAAGTCTTGCAAGTCATCTTATTCGATGCTCTTTGTTGGGCGCCATAATTAAGCCGATTTCTCAATCAGCTCGTGGAATCCTGAAAAGGGACTAAGCATTTTTATCTGTTCACTTTTTGGAAAACAAATTATGAACACGATTATTGAAGCATCTGGCATGAACAAAGTTTGGAGCGCGCATGTTTTCTCGAGGTACGTACCGATAGCAGTCGAAGTCGTGGGTGGTCGGGAGGAAGGAGATACGGACGCCGCACCTGGCGGGCAGCGTGGCGGCGCGGCGGGTGAGCACCTTGCCGGCGGCGAGCATCTCCTTGTGGATGCACGCGCAGAGGGCGCGCCGCCGGTCAAAGGTCGGCGCCATGTCCCTGATGTCGGCGAGCCCCCTGCAGCAGCGCGGCGAGAGCTTGTCCTCCACGCCGGCGATGTACCCGGTGCAGTCGCCGAACGCCGTCTGTGCGACGGCGCAGTCGTTGTCTGCCGGCCCCGCTTTGACGCCGCGCAGGCCGCCGAGCATGAAGAGTAGCGAGGCGGCGGCGGCCAGCGCTGCGAGGTAGCGGGTAGGCGTCATGGTGGTTGCGCTGCACTTGTAGGATACGACTACGACTACGAGACCGACTACGAGTGCGTGTCGACGTGCGCACGGTATTTATAGGGAATGTTCTCGGGCGGAGATGGGAACGTTTATCTTCTGCTGGATCGGCGCGACGAGTGGCACTGGATATTATGGAATTTCGGCAATTTTCTTCTTCGCTTGGAACGCCAAGATTTCACAGTATCCTTTCTCAGTTTCTCTCTTCGAAAAGGCGCAATATATTAAGAGTGAATTTCATTTATTAGCTTCTAATTTCAGGTCTGTGTCGGCAATTACCCATTTAGTAGTTTTGCACATTTACCCCATTTAAACAAACTTGTGACATTATTTTTTTTTTCTGCAAAACTTTCGATCTATTCAGTTTCAATCATGACAATACAAAGAATTTCAGAAATAATAAAAGTTACATCCAGATCTATAGGCTACCTAGCGATGATTACAAGCATTGAAACGAGCTGCCATCATCGCCCTTTCCTCGTCGGAGCCAGGTAAAACTTGTTGTCGTAGACAATCGGGAAGTCGTTGTGCTAAGGCCCCATAGGACCAGCGCACCGGAATAGCAACCGCCGCTCATGAAGAGGTGCGTAGGTCGAAAGGATCTAACCTGAAGACACGTGAACGTAGACGAGTGAAGATCAGATCCAGGTAGATCCACCAAAGACAACGATCGAAAAGAATCCTACAAGATCCGTCGGAGAAATACCTTCACACACGCCCTCCACGATGCTAGACGCAACATCGGGACGAGGACGCTAGGCAGGGAGAACCGCATTCCATCTTCTGACGAGTCGCCGCCGTCTCACCATCCCAGGACACAACCCTAACAAAACTCAAAGAAACCCACTACGGCCCCATGGACCTAAGGCCACTCGAGACGAGGCGGACGGGTGGCGACAATGGAAGGTGGAGGAACCCTAAGCTTTTGTGGAGAGGAGGCAGCCGCTACATGTGGAGGCTACAGCTAACATGTGCCATTAGTTGCCCCATTTATTTATTTTGATTTTCAATGTTTACTGTGTATGCCCCGTTGACCGGTTTATTTTATTATTTGATTATTTTTTATTTCTGCTCTTGTTTTGGCAAGGATGGGTCCTACCTGTCAGTGAGCGAGATAAAAAAGAGTGAAAGAAATACTCAAGGCCTAGCATTCAAACATAAGACCTCCTACACCTGGTCAAGTCGCAGACGCCACTATTACGAACGAACATTCGTGTGTTTTGAAATAGGCTGCATCCTATAGATTTTTTTTCTTTTTTTACTCAATTTGTATTTTTTATTTTTGCGTGTTTTCAGTTTTTCTATTTTTATGATTTCTTTTTTGTCATATAAATGACGACTTTTTAATTACATGTTGGACATTTTAGGTATACAGGTTGAACATTTAATCTAATACATGTTTTTTTATCTAATCTGAATACATGTTGAGCATTGGTTTTAATAAAGAAGGAACATTTTTAAACACACGACATCGAATACATGGAAACATTTTGATTACGTGTTACAACATTTTTCTAAATGATGCAAACATTTTTGTATATTACAATCTTTTCTAAAATTGAGATAATTAAATTTGATATTCCCTGAAAGAAAAGTCAAGAAAAAATTTGAAAACATTTTTTACGTGTTACAACACTATTATAAATGGTAAAAACATTTTTGATTTTTTCTAAAAGTGAGCGAACAAATTTAGATATTCAATGAACATTTCTTTAAATGTCATGAAACATATTTTTAAATATACAAACATTTTTTTGTGTGCTACAACATTTTTCTAAATGGCATAAATTTTTTTAAGGGTAATGATTTTTCTAAAATTGGGAACGAAATGTTTATGCCAATTCATTCCATAAACATTTTAAACTATGTTATGAATTTTATAAAATTGGGAACAAATTTTTTATGCCATTTCATTCGATAAACATTTTTTAAGTGTCATGAAAAATATTTTTAACATGTGGACATTCTATAAATGTTATGAACAATTTTGATTGCATGGATATTTTTTTCCAAATTAACCAAGCATTAAATTTTACATTGTCATGAACACTTTCGATAAAATGTAATGATCATGTTTTTTAACATGTGCACTTTTTAAAATTTGACACCATTTTGTGAATGGAATGAACAGTTTCTTAAATTGCACGAACAAGGTTTTACATTTCATGAGCATTTTCTTAATGTAGAGTGAGCATTTTTATAATTCATGTAAATTATTTTTTGAAATATATGTTCATAGTGTTTCAAACTATAAATAATTTTAAAAAGAGAGCAAAAAAAATAAAAGTTACTAAAGAAGGAAACTAACTACTTTTTTTAACACAGTATAGACGCAAGCGCTCATACATACGTGAACACACTCAGCCCCATGAATGCACACACTTACACGCACTCGCTACCCCTATGAGCACCTTCAAGTGACTAAGCCGGCATATCATCTTGAGAAGGCCGAGAAGACGCTGCCCTAGAGGCGAAGCAAGCTACTGCCACACCTAGGGTTATGTGTCGCTTGTAGTGAGAGGTATTACCTCTCCCCTACAGCAACACGGCTACTGTGTGGCCCAAATCCTGTAGCTTCTCAATTTTTTCCTGTAGTTTTTTTTAGTTTTTTTTTCAAATTTTTTTGCATCGATTTCTCAGGTTTTTTTTCCTACTGTTTTCTTTAGGTTTCCTGTTCCATTTTTATTTTTCTTTATTTTCGTTTTTTTGTTTCTTTCTCTGGTTTTCACGTGTTTTCTTCAGATTTTTTCTTTTTTCTTTTTATTTTATAATACTTGTCATTTGTTTCAAATATGTTGTACATTATTATATACATCAAGAAATACTTTATGCATGTATACTAGTTTTCAAAGGCATAATTAACATTTTTTTAAATTATTTCTTGATTTTTATTTGATTATACACATTGTACATTTGTGGTATACATATAAAGATTTTTATAGACGTTTAACATTGTTTAATTACATGATTTTTAAATATTTGTTTTTGAACTTTTCTTAGTATGTGCTCAACATTTTTCAAAAAACATGTTAAAACGATTTTTTAATGATAAACTCATTTTATTCTCGCTATGTGTATATTTGTTTTTTTAACATTGTATTGATTAAGAAAACAAAAACAAAATATTGAAACTCGTGAACATTATTTTATAAATATAACGTACATTTTTTTGAATGGTCCAAAACATTTTTGTTGTACACAAACATTTTTGTACATTGTGTGGACATTTTTTAATGGTGTTTACTTTTTAAATTTTTTCACCATGCTAAATATAATTTATGTAAATATAATTTTTGGGGTATATGAATTTACAATTTTTTTTAGAAAATTGAGAAAAAAGAATGAAAACAAAGAAATCCGAATTAACCTGGATGCCATGGTCCAACTGGAACGCTCGATGTGGGCGAGTGTCTGCTTGGTCTCGTACAACATAGCCGCGCCTCTAGTGTCTCGCTAAAGACATAGGCCTGTTTGTTTGGGCTTTTGCTTCTGCTTTTACAATTTTTCCACTTTGACAAAAAAGCCATAAAAGTTTCTAAATAGGTGCTTTTGAAGCTTTTATAGATTTTGGAGCCAAATATTGTTATATTAATTCATCAAAAGCCATAAAAGCTCCAAAAGCACCTATTTAGGAGCTATTCAAAAGCCATGAAAACTCAAAAAAAAACACCTATTTAGGATATTTTATGGCTTTTTGACCAAAGTGAAAAAGCTGCAAAAATATAAGCAAAAGCGTAAACAAACAGGGCCTTGATCTTGACAAACCTCCCTGCTCGAATTTCTGGTTGAGACCAAGCGGGAGCCGAATCACAGCACTCATAAGTCACACTTTGTAGTAATTTCTGAATTCTTGTTTTACGGCATAACGTTGTAAGTAGAAATCCACGAAACCAAACGTTAAGTTTCTTTTTCAAACCCACAATGAATGTGAAGCCAAAGCGAAAAGGAGATTCTTCTAAACCAAACGTGGGTCATCAATCATCACGAGGCAAAACGAAAAGGAGATATGAAGTTTGCGTCGATTTTTATTGCTGCAGTAACTGAGCAGCAAAACATATTCTTCTGCCCACACTCGTCGCAAAAGAAAGGGAAGGGCAAAATAATCCAAGCCCCGCAAGCTTTTCGTGCCTTCTCTTCGATCGGTTCGGCCGTGATATATATGGTTCCTTCGGGCTCACAGATCCTGCAACGGAATTTTATTTCAGTCAAGAACAGAGTTTGATTCCTTGTTACACTAGGGTGGTATATATTATACAGACGAGCGTACGTACCGGGAGGCGGGAGCAGTTGAAGTAGAAGTTGGTCGGGAGGAAGTCGACGCCAAAGCCGCACGCGGTGCGGAGGAGCTGGCCGCGGCGGGGGATCACCCGGCCGCCGGCGATCATGACCAAGTGCACACACTCGCAGAGCTCCCGCCGCTGGTCCGCGGTGGTCGCAAGTCCTTGATGATGCCGAGCCCCTTGCAGCAGCGGGGAGTGACCTCGGCGCCCTCGAGACCGGCGACGTAGCCGGCTCAGCCGCAGAACGTGAACCGCGTGAGGGACGTAAGTGGCAAATAAATGATGTCCGCAATTCCGTTTAGTTAGTTTTTACTAGTTTGATAGTTCATTTGTCTTAAACAAACAAAAAACCTTTTTGAACTATCATATCATAAATGGATTTTAAACGGGATTAAACGGGACCCGGTTGACATCCCTACGCGCGACGCGTCAGTCAATCGGCGCCCCGAGCAGGGGGAACGCCACGACGGCGGCGGCAGTCGCCGTCGCGAGGTGGCAGGCAGGCGCCATGCGGGGTCGAGTTGCACGCACCTGTGTTGAGGTTGATGGATGGATACAGAGATAGGAGGGAGCGAGTGTGCATGCGTGTGTGTGTGTGTGGCGACGAGACGTGCAAAGTTGGGACACGGGAGTACTGTATTTATAGGTCCAGGGAGATGGGGAACGTTTCTTCTCTGCGTAATAACGTACCCATGGATTGATTTTCACACGTTGGCTGCAGTAATTTTTATGCGTCAATTTTTCTTTAGGGTTAATGTCGCTGCTTTATTTTTATGCGTCAGTTACAAAACTTACTTTCAAGTCTTAATCAAGTGATATAACATGTACTCCCTTTGTACCTAAATATAAGTCTTTTTAGACATTTCAAATGGCCTATAACATACGGATGTATGTAAACATATTTTAGAGTGTAGATTCACTCATTTTGCTCTGTATGTAGTCATTTGTTGGAATCCCTAGAAAGACTTATATTTGGGAACAGAGGAAGTAAAAGAGAAGAAGAAAAAATTGCATGGATCTTAATGTAAAATCTCACGAATAAAGTATAAGTCTCACTCCACCGAGCTTTAGCAACACTATAACTGGTTACCTGGGTAGGGTATCGTAATGGGAGTTTACTGCCTCGTTCTTTTTTTTAGTGCGAAATGCGTTTCCAACTAGCAGTAAATTGCCAAAAGAACAATACGCCTTGCTCTGTGATACACATTGTGTTTTCTACCAGCAAAAATATAAAATGATTAACTGAATTCAAATAGAATTTTAAGTTCCTGCAGATCCTTTGTTGGTGCATGAGTAGTGTTTATGTTTAGGTATAGATTACTCAAACAAAGGTCTTCTCAGGACAGCACAAATACTCCCTCCGTTCCATTCCATAATATAAGAACGTTTTTGACACTAGTTTTTATATTATGGGACGGAGGGAGTATATTTTATGCCCCATTTACAGGAGTGTGCGACGTGTATTACTCACCACAAACAAAAAACGATCAAGCATACATACTGGCTAGATAGCTCTGTATCAAGGTACTCTGAAATATCAACCGAGGAACATATATCAATTTTATACTGGCGTGAGCAAAACAGCTGAATTTTATGTTTCTTGCTTTTTCAAATAAAAATTGCATTCATTATTCTCAGATATATTTTTTATAATAATACAAGGAGGAATAGCCCTGAGCTGGAAAATTTCTCATCAAGCACGGAAAAGAATTTTCTGATAACAGATAAAAAAGATGGAAGATGAAGATAGAGCGTTTCGGTGCCCAGACTCATCTGCACCCGGTTAGAAAAAATTCATACAAAATTCATGCTTATCCTCCTTCTCACCCTCGCCGGCGATGGCCTCGATGTTCACACAAAACAACAAAAAACGTGTGTTGAATATGGTTAATCCTAAGGCGTCTCTCTCCTCCCTCTCTCTCTCTCTCTCTCTCTCCCCTCTCTCTCTCTCGCTCGCTTTCTCTCACTCTCGCGATGAGAAATTTGTTGTTTTCCCTTGCGACATTTTTCAGAGGTATGCACGTGTAGTTATCGATGTTTTCTTTTCCGTATATGGTTATAGTGGGGTATTTATTTGCAATCCGGATCGCCGCCGGTATGAAAAAACGGATCTTGCGCTATAAATTATAAGTTTGCTTCCATAACAATATTTTAAAAATATTTAACAGGTAAAATTAACATCATATTTAGATTCCACGCATTTTTCTAATAAAATTTCATATATAATATGTTAAAATCGAAGTTACGGTTTAAAAGATACATATAATTTAGAAAATTATTTGGTTTGACTCAAATATATTCCAAAATAATATTTAAAAATACTTAACAGGTAAAAATAATATCATATTCATATTCTACATATTTTTCTAATCAAATTTCATATATAACATGTTCAAATCGAAGTTACGGTTTAAAAGGTATGGATGATTTTAAAAAGCATCTGTTTGACTTAAATATGATCCGCGGATGAATTACCTAAACATGAGGGGGGTTTTCAAAAAATGTAAAATAACGGTTCGGGTGTGACTTAAATCCGGACGGCGGGTTGATTTCAAGAAAAGATAGGGACTTTTGTGTAAAATACGAAAATGGCGCTTTGTTTTAACTTAAAACGGGACTGCGGGTTGAATTCTCTGAAATAGAGGGACTTTTCTGAAAAAATGCCATGACGGACGAAAGAAACCCAATTTGCTTTATTATTAGGTAAAGATAAAGAGGTAAAGATTGTAGGGGCCTTTGCGACACCTCTATTCCTGAAGAATCTTCTGGCCTCGATCTGTCTGCAAATAATCACAAGCAACTATAATTTAATCAATTCAGCACATATACATAACCGTTTCAGCATGCACAGAGCAATGATACACATTATCCCATTAAAACTCAACCACCATCTTGTGTGCATGCTGAGCTTCTACTATACAGCTAGCTTGGGTGAGTCAAAACAATTCCAGCATGCAAGTAATCTATATTCCATAATAAGAACAGAAACATATCAGGCGAAGGTACCGGAATTAAAAAAACAAAGCAAGTCTATACTGTTGTCTTCTATCAAAATTAAATATATGTGACAAAATATCACACAACAATTTGCGCACAAAATAACATGGATGCTCTAGTAGAACTGAAGTATACTGATGCTCCAACAGGAAGAGTGCACTCTACAAGGTAGGAACTCCTAAATACTCCCTCTGTAAACTAATATAAGAGCATTTAGATCACTAAAGTAGTGATCTAAACACTCTTATATTAGTTTACGGAGGGAGTAGTTGTGAATCTTTTAACATAAGTAGTAACAAGCCACTAAACTGTACATAGGGGAGGGTACTGTTAACAACTTGGATTGTCCCAAACTGCAGCTAATGAAAGTGCAGCTGCGGTGGACAGTAAAAAAGAGGAAGGACTTTTTTTCTCTACAACACATTTTATATCCTCTCTCTTTTGCTTCTTTATTTCCTTTTACTCTCAACTGAACCACACTGTAACTAAACTGCAACTCTGCAAGCCCAATTTTCTGTATCACACAGGAGCAGATCATATGTGACATCTTCTTTCTTCACTCTTTTTTTTTTGGAGAAAAGTTCTTTCTTCAATCTGAACTGAACAACACCACGCACTGAACTACGCCCAAGTTCCTGTCTCACGAGAGCAGGTCACGCTGTGTAGAGCACTCAGAATAGGTGAGGCAGAACGGGAAGGCAACAAGGGTTGACGCGGCCTGCTAGCTGCGGCATAGAGCTGGGTAGGAGGGAGAAGGCTGGTGGGGAGGAATAGATAGTTAGTGAAAGAGGACATGCCCTTTAGAGCGAATTAAGACTGAAAAAAGTTTAATTATCTTTGGGATTAGTTTTAGTGGGAATAAAAGAGCTACATCTGCAGTTATGTTTAGAATATAATGGCTTCATTGTTTTCCTAATTCCCAATTCAATTTTTTGCCAAAGCAACAGGCAGGTTTGTTCAGAGCTTCTACGGAAAGAGAAATCAAAGTGGGGAAATATTAGTGATTACTCTTGATATGCTGCTACCATTAACCGTCGACCGTCAGCAAGGTTCTTGACCATCAGTACCATAACAAGAATCTATATTTCCTCTCTCATCAAGCACATAATTTAGGTCAGAATTTGAGATATATTTACCAATGCATGGCTGTTGTATATGGACCTGAACCAAAATCACATCAGATTTAATGCTGTTCCTATGGTTTATCTGTCAAATGTATAGATAGCTCGAAAACTTTAAAGATGACAGGCTTATGGTTTTGGGTGCAGGATACAGATTGCTGCAAGTGTCATGCCTAACATCAACGATGGAATTATCTATTTAATCACAACAGTACTCTACATCCTATAATATTATTAGTTCTCACAGAACTAATGACAACCCGTATAACCAAAATTTCCCTCCTAGGTTGGTAAATCCCCATGTAACTTCCTTTCTAACATAAATGCATCTTGTGTGCTCCAGCAAATCATAGGGCCAAGGCATAGGCGAGCTCGAGCCAGCTCAATTGAGAGATCAACAACACAACAGAGGAAACCAGATCAAGTAAATTGCATGGAACAGGGGATTCTTATCCTATCGGGCGATGCAGTTACCTCTTGCTCATATGACCAACCCATTCGGCTGGGGGAGAGGATGACAGGGGCCAAGCTGGTAACTGAGAAGGGAGCTCCGCAGCCGCAGACCTACCCTTAACGGTTGACGCCAGTGGCGGATCTAAGATTTGAAAACAGGGTGGTCCACCTAATTATTATTTTTGACAACAAATATGACATGTGAACGTTCTAACTAACTTTTTTTAGGGGAATTCTAACTAACTACCAATACCATATGGAAATAGATCGATATGGTCTTACAAACATACTAAAATTCTCAATTAAGTCTCAGTTTTGCATAAAAGAAGACTTACAAACATTCTAACTAATTTACTTTCTACTCCCTCCGTTCCAAAATAGATGACAACCATAATGACATAACTGGCCACAAATTATGTACCGGATGGTGGGTGGCAAAGGGAAGAGCAAACCCTAAATCAAAAATTGGGGAACCACTGAATGGGCAGTGGACGAGCTGAAATGGTACCTCAAATCGACAAGGATTGTTGCTGGCTTGCTGCTGCCTGTCGGCCGAGCGCGTCCTGGGCGTCCGGCGGGCGGCTGCGCAGGCGGGGACGGCAAGCGGCGAGCGGCGAGGGGCGAGCCAGCGAGACGGCGAAATGGGGAGGTAGCGACGGGAAGCGAGGGGCTGGCTCGATGTGTCCCGGCGGCTAGGGGCTGGCTACGTGAGGTTTTTCTCGGCCTAGGCAGAGGTGGGTCGGGCCTCAGAATAGCTATTGGGCTTTTATTTTATTTTCTCTGGCCCATCTCTAATCAGATTTTTTTAAGCAAAATCTCTAATCAGATTTTTTTAGACACTAAATCTCTAATCAGATATGGTATTATAGTAGGCACTAGGCTGGAACAAAATTCGTCCTCCTGTAACTCCCCCCACGCCGCCTGCGACCAACCAGGCCAAATCGGCGCTAAGTGCGTGTATCTAGACGAAAACACAGTTTACAGTCCATAACTAATTGATAAAGGAAACTTAGCAGCAAGAAGCTAAGCATCAAAAGAAAGGAGTTTAGTTGATTTCATTTACCGAAAACTAGTACACGGCATTCATTTAGCACACTTTTTGGTAATATCTGAACTTTTTTTTGCAGGGATATTTGAATCGTTATATGTCCATAACATTTAAGTGATATAGTATATACTCTCTTCCACCAAACCAAAAGTGAAGTCAAGTTGGCATCACTTTACATAGCTTGCGATGATTTATTTATTTTGCTAAAGTATAACTGAAAAGACAAATCATTCTTCTTCACAGCTCATCGCAAAAGAAAGTGAAATGAAAGTAGTTCGAGTCCCGCAAGCTTTTCGTGTCTTCTCGTATTGGATTCCCTTTGTTTGGGTCGTGGAATGATTTGTTATTCAGTTCACCAGATCCTGCAAAGAAATTATTTCAGTAAGAACAGAGTTGACGGAAGCGGTGATTTTGGAGCCCGGTGCATTTGCAGCTAGGAGTGAACTGTACATTTAAATAAAATTGCAAAAAAAACTGTTTTTTTCATCAAAGATGCTCTAGTGCACCAGCTGCATGCAGAAATTCATAGTGAAATGACATTCAAGGAGCTTTCATCAAAAGTAAATTAGGTTGTGAAAGAAACTTTCAAAAAGAGTGCCACTTAACCCTTTTATTTTGTTGAGAGCTTCTCAAATGTCATTTAACCACAAAATTTTGCACACACTTAGCGCACTTGAGCGTATTGAATGCCAAAAACCTTATGATATTTTTGATTGTTTGCCATTTATTCTAAATTTACTATTCATCAGAAGCATATGAGCTTCGACTCATATAGCAATTACCGAGAGTTGACTCCTTATTATAGTACTCCTCGTTATTTATTATAGCAAAGAAAGGGACATACTACCCTCTGTTTCTAAATATAAGTATATTTCAATACGGACTATGAAGTAAAATGAGTGAATATACATTCTAAAATATGTTTATATATATCTGTGGTTTTCATTGCAATCTTTATAAAAACTTATATTTAGAAATATTTAGAAACGGAGGGAGTAGATATATAGCGACTATATGTAGTAGAAACGAACACGTACCGGGAGCAGCGGTAGTTGTAGGAGGAGGATGGGAGGAAGCTGGCCCTGATGCCGCACCCGGCGCCGGTGCTGAGCATCGCAGTGTGGCGGGGGTTCAAGTTGCCGGCGGCGACCATGACCGAGCGCACGCACTCGCAGAGCTCCCGCCGTTGTTCCCTGGTGCTGGTGGTTGCCAAGTCGCTGATGGTGCGGAGCCCCTTGCAGCACCGGGGCTGGGGGAAGACCAGGAACGGGCCGTCCGCGAAGCTGGTGATGTAGTCGGTGCATTCGCCAAACGCGATCTGCGCGACGCGGCAGTCGCTCGTGTCCGCCCCCGCCTCGGCGCCACGGCCGCCGGCGAGCAGGAGGAGCGCCACGACGGCGGCGGCGGCCAGCGTCGCCGTCGCGAGGTGGCAGGCAGGCGCCATGCGTGGTTGGGTTGCACCTGTGCTGGGATTGCTGGATGGATGAAGAGATGTGAGCGAGCGAGTGTGGATTCGTGTGTGTGTGGCGACGAGACGAGAGGCGCGCGAAGTATTTGTAGGGAGGAGATCGAGACGTTCCAGCGGAGATTGGAAACGTTCTTCTCCGCGTAACGTACGTACCTATGGATTAATTTTCACGTTCGCAGGTTATGGAGCGCGAAGATTAACTATGCAACCGGCTATGGTAATGGGAGTTTACAGCGTCGTTTTATTTTCAGAATGCGTTTCCAACCAGCAGTGAATTCTCAGCTCTGTGTCACACATTGTGTTTTGCACCAGGGGAAATATAAAATGATTTTTTTTGCGAAAATGAAATATAAAATGATTAACCGAATTCAAATAGAATTTACGATGCGTTTGGTTCACAGAAAAAAAGGGCGGCTTCCGATTACATCGGTTTCTGAAACCGCACCGAGGGTTTGTTTCGGCCATGATGGTTTTCATAAGCGGGCTTTCCGATATGGCGCTTCACGAATATTAGAATAAATCCAAGACGCTCCGTCGATCTACCGAGGACCAAGCAATCACACAAGTATGACACCGAGATTTGTTAACGAGGTTCATCATCATGGCTACATCTCGGGGCCTGACTACGAGCGCTCCTCCCCGTGACACCGTCACAATACCGCACCCCGGCCGCCCGAGCGCCGGCACACGCCGCCAGCTCCCCCTGCGTGCCTGTGCTATTATGTTGACGTAGATTACATCGTGTGTCTATTCCCTCATATATAAGAGGCCTAGGATATAAGTGTCCTACTTGGACACGACTCCATATCCTATCTCCACATCGTACAACTGAGAGTCCAACTGTAACCTACCTTGTACAGCAATATTCGACACAACTCTAACAGCGAAATCGAAACCACCCAAATTGGTCGGGGTTAGAAATCGGGACTCGGATGAAGTAACCAAACGATCCACGTTTTATGCAAGAATATTCGGAAGCGGCACTTCCCGGATACGATACAGCAAATACGTTACCGGCACGGTACCAAATGCGTCGTTAAGTTCTTCAAACAGTTTGTTGGTGCATGAGTAATGTTTATTATTTTTAGATACTGTATGGGTACTGTTATTTTATAACCTCCAAAAAAATAAGAATAGTACTCTTATTTTGTATTAACTCCTTAGGATTACTTTTTTTTATGGAATGACAGTAGGTACTCACACATGTAGGGTGAAACTAGCAGAGCCCTCCTATTTGACACTCTTTGCGTCACCCGAGCATTTTCTTTCACTGCAATTTTTCTTTTCAGGATTTACAGCCGGGTTTCCTCCAAAACAATGCTTCTAGATTTTTTCTATATATTAAAAATATAGTACCGTAGGATTAAAAAATATTATGGAATTTTAAAATGCACACACAATTTTAAAATGTGCACGAATATTAAAGGAATATCCACAAAATTAGGGACAAAGTTAGAGAATTTAAAAATGTTTATGAATTCTGTTTTTCAAATATATATTTTTTACTTATTTTTACAAATGTTCACGAATTATTGAAATATGTTCTTGTAATTTAAGAAATTTTCGTGCATTTTAGAAAACAGTGGGAAAGTTCAAATATTCATGATTCTTTAAAATAAGTCACGAATCTTGCAATTTTTCTTTATATTTTAAAAAATTGTTTGTCAGTTTCAAAAGTATTTACAAATATTCAAAAGAAAGAAAGCAAAAAATTAAAAATAAAAGTGTTCATCATACATCGTTAAAAATGTTCATGTATTTTTTACGGAAAAATTAAAAAAATAAAAGGATATAAAAGTAAATAAAACAAAATATTAGATAAAAATAAAGTAAAAAGATAAAATAAAAAATTGAAAAGGAAGGAAAAAAACTAAAATGGAAATGGAAAAAGAAAGAAAAAGAAATCAAGCTGAAGAAGAAGGAAACCCTATTTTAAGGAACCCTAAAAATTGTTCGAAGAAGTAAACCCTAGCCAAAGGAGCTTAGAAATTGTTTGAACAGAGACCACTAGTGAAAAAACAAGGAAAAAAATATATCTTCTGCCTTGCTTGGGCTCTCCTATGGTGGGTCGTGGGTGTGAATCTTCGACCTCTTGATGCAGTGACTGCCATATATGTTTTGTCCTGGGCACCAAGGGCAGCCAAGGATGTAGCCAGGTTTGGCTCATGTTGTATAAGGTACTTATATAGTAATTTATTGAAAAAAAAAATAGAGTCCATGCTATTCATATTCTGCTAGCCCCGGTACGACGATGCCGAGCGTTATGATGTTGGGATGGAAGAGCCCGTTTGGCCTTTCCCACTTCCACTTGATCGCTCACCTCCGTAGTTACTGGGCAAGCACACCGTTGTGTTCCTCTTCGGCAGCTTGACCATGCCAACACATCGCCGCTTGCCAGGCACTGGAGTTCCATGGTCAACTTCCTTGGTTTTCCCTATTGCTCTTTGTTCCTAATACTAAATGTTTATTTTTGTATTGTTGTTTCTTAGTGTCTTAATATCCAATTCAATCTTTTTTCTTTAGTACTTTTTTCATCAACTCAAATCCGAGTGATGATGGCACCAATGCAACACAAAAGACCACAAATTCGAGTTTGTTGGAAAATACCGAAAGATTTGTATTCGTCTTTTAGTGCATACTAGAATTCTAGAAAGGACTAATGATCTATCGTAATGCTTACAATGAAAGGATGAGAACATTGTGCGTGATGTGGGCCTTAATGATACCACATCGAAAACAATCGAGGAAAAAAGAAAACAGTGGTTGGGATGATATTTTCGAGGAGGCATAGGGCTTTTGTCTTCTTCTTTTTTTTGACGGGAAAGCCTTCATGTCTGCTTTATTATCTCAAATCAAACTTACATCATTTGTGAAAGCATTGAGAATAAAACTAGGAGGTGTACATGACCACACCGTCTGTGGATTACCCCTCCCATAGCTAGCTAAATCACGGGCAACCATGTTTGTCTCTCTAAAACAATGTTCAATAGTGACCTTCCCGAAATCTTATAGTAGACTACGACAATCGTCTAGAATTGGTGCAACCACCAGTGTGTACCCTTCATTCAACTTCAGAGCATCCGTGACGATCAAACTATCAGACTGAATCATGATTTTATCTTGTACATTACAATGTTGTGCCAATTATGGAAGATGAAATGCCAGTTATAGATCAGAAGGGTCGTGGCAGCCAGTTAGTAGCTTACTATGATCATTTCCATCTTGAAATATTTAATGTGGCGCTTGATCAAATTATTGTTGAGTTGAATAGTCATTTTGCTAAGAGATCTACTAAGCTGAGGTGCATATCTTGATCCGATAAATCTTTTGCCAACCATGAGAACGACAAAATTAATTAACTGAACTTGCAAGAATGTACGCTCATGACTTCCCCCAACTACGTAGATTATTGAGAAGGGCGTTAGAGTTCAGCCATTCAGCACTCAACTGAGGCAGCCGCTTGTGCATGTGTAGCTTACTAGGTCTCGAGTCCCGGCTGGGGCACGCGGCAACGGCCTCATCCTGCGTAGCTCCTTCCTCTGCCACAGGTGCTCACGCAGGAGGAGCTCCTCGAGCAGCCAGTCGGGCACGACGTAGGCTATGAACCACGCGATCTGGTGCCGCAAGTTGGGCACGCAAAGCGCGCCGTGGCCTATCCAGCGCACCGCTGCGCGCGCGTAGTCGTCGGGCGTCGGCGTCAACGGCGCGAAGAGCTTGGCCTCCGAGAAGCCGGACGCCATCGCGCCGGTCACGAAGAACGGTGCCTACTATAGCATTGTTATTAGTGGCAGTGTGGGACCGTGGCAGTGCATATAGATTTAGTATGCATGGGAGGTGAATTTACTGTACCTGGCATTGCACATCGATTCCTTTGCTTCTATACTCGACGTGAAGGCACTTGGAGAACCGAGCAACGTAGCTGCATGGAGTGAAACAAAGTTGCTTCATGAGTGCTCTTTTGCCATGGAGTACGTACGTGCATATGCTTAGCTAGTGCTGCTGTACTTGGCAGTTGGCACGCCGTACCGTTTAGTGGCGGCGTACATGGTGTAGAGTGGCAAGGAGGGGAGGGCCTCCGATGACATCGAGCCGAAGTTCACCACAGCTCCCCTCCCGCGCTCCACCATGCCCGGAATCACCGCCGCCGTCACCTCGGTCAGCGCCAGCAGGTTCACCCGTATCATGTCCACCCACGCCTCCACGCCGGCGTCATGCAGGAACGCCGCGGGGGGCTCCAGCACCCCGGCGTTGTTCACCAGCACGCCTACGTCCAGCGCCTCCACGGTCTGCCGTAGCCGCCGCAGCGCCTCGTCGCCTGCCGGATATCCATTTTAGTAGTACATCAGATGAGCTTAGGTGAATGATGGATGCATGCATTCTTGTGTGCGTAGTGTTAATTTCTCACCCTGAGCGGTGGAGACGAGCGACAGGTCCAACACGACGGTCTTGGTCTGGACGGCGGGAGCGGCCTTGGATATCGCCGAGGAGATGTCCCGCAGCTTGGCCGGGTTGCGGCCGACGAGGACGAGGTTCATCCCCCTGCGCGCGAGCTCCAGGGCCGTGGACCGCCCCATGCCGGATGTTGGCCCGGTGACGACGGCCCACGCGCCGTAGCGGCGTCGGAGGTCCTTGTGCCCGCGCAGGCAGAGGGCCAGGTGCGAGAGGAGGGGGAACGCCAAGGCGGCTACGTGGAGGGCGCCAAGAAGGGCCAGTGAGGCGAACCATGCCATCCTCCTCTCGACTCTCGACCACGAGTGTGTGTTGGTGCTACCAGCTCGTGCCTCAACTCCTCGTCTCAATTGGAAATTTATACACTACTAGTGCAAAAGTAAGTCAAGTTTATTCTAAAAAAAAACTTCTGAACTATTTTGATTTTTTTAATTATTAAAAAAATTCTTCATATAGATTATACATACAACCAGAAACCAAAGTGTATTTCCCCACAGCACCTGCCTTATAGTACGTCCCCCCAACAAGTCATGATACTGCTATATACAAGTCATAAAAAGAAAACAGCATGGTACGATACCTCAGCCATTTATTAGGTTTGATTCTATATGACCGACAACCCTCACCAATAAGCAAGACCTATTAACTCGATGGCATTCTCAGCCGATACTAATTGGAATTCTAGGACAATTGGATCTTTATTAAGGTCTTCAGTTTTCTTAGGGCACCTACAATGCGGACGCTTAGGCTAGTCATAGTGGGGAGTATCATATACTACTATCATGCATATAATACTAGTGCATGATACTACTTTCATGGTGCATAGTATCATAAAGTACTATCATAGATGATCATATTTATTGCCATGCATGACACAAAGTAGCATAACATTTAACATGATATGGTATCTACCTATGTTACTCTAGCCCTCTCTCTCTTCTTTAATTGTGTGCCACATAAGCATGTTTGCTAGTCCCAAGTATATGTTACCGGTTATGTTACCCCACTATGATCAAATACGAACCCGAATGTATGACAAATACGAAATAATGAATTGTGATGGAAAATTCCTCACCCTCATCATCTTACTTATTGATTGTGACATAGTTCTCTATCTCCGCATTTCCAAATGGTTATTGACGGGTCTTTTGTTTTCTGGGCGAGCTGCAGAGGTACTTTAAGTTGTAAAAAAGGCTTTAGTTATCAATCTGAACCGGGCATAGTTCTCAATTTTCACAACCTGTCGGTGTCATGCGAGGGCGTCATGTCAAGTTTCATGCTTTTCGGAGTTCGTTTGCATTTTTTGAAATGAAAAAAAAAACATAAACTCCATGTTCTGGGTCGAGTCTTGAGATCCTTATGTTTGAAATTCCTTTTGTTTTCTTGGATAAGGCCTAAATATGGACTCAAGAACACAAATATGATTTATCAACCCAATTTTATCAATATTTTCTTGCATTTGATGTTAAAATTATTATTATATTGACTAACAATCTAGACATACACTTAATGTCTTATAAATATAAAAAAAGGACCACGAAAGATGCCAAATTTTGACATGGATCATGTAATGATGTATCTTGAGTGTATTTTTCTAAGGCCAGCAAATGAATTATCGGTCGTATCGCCTTGAACCCAACTCATTCCCTCTTGAAACCATGTCTCTTACTCCAAGGTGGTTCGGTTTTAGCAGTGTATGTCACAACTTTTGCAAAATCTTCTCAATTTTTTACATAGCCTTTAGGTGTCATGCGAGAGAACCATATCAAATTCCATGCTTTTTGGACTTTGTTTGTATTTTTTGAAATTAAAAAATAATATACTCCATGTTTGTGGTTGATTCTTGGCATCCTCATGTTTGAAATTCCTTTCCTTTTCTTGGATAAGACCTAACATGGACTCAAGAACACAAATAAGATTTATTAACCCAATTTTGCCAAGTTTAAATTTTAATTATATTCACTAAATGTCTTATGTCTAAATGTTCACTTAATGCCTATAAAGGAGATAGGGAGGTTGGAAGATAATAAATAAATGATGTAGAAAGAACAAAACATAGAGGAAAAAAATAATGCACAAAAGAAAAAGAAAACGGAAAAAAGAAGTGTTTGCCTAGTGAAAAAAGGCACTTGCCAAAGAGAAAGAAGAAGAAGAAAAAAACACTCGGCAAAGAATTTTTATGAAGAGTGCCAAAAAGATGCACTTGATAAAGAGTTGTTTGCCGAGTGAAATGTTTACCTACTAGTGCCCGATGAACTGCACTCGGGAAACAACCTGATAGTACTGGGCACCATTTCAAATTCTGATTGCACCTGTAAGCAAGGGAGATTACTCTTGGATATGCCAATCAAAATTCTAATTGGGTGCGTTAATGACTAGTTGGTTGGATACTTCACTCTTAGATTTAGTGTTGCCATGTTACACACCCTTAGAAGTACCCAAGATTTACACACCCTTATCAGGTTGGTACTTCCAAGAGTACCAAAGTACCAGGTTAATAAGACAGTGAAGTATCAGGTTGGCATCCAGAAATAAGAAACCGAGGTACTACCGAGCTCTCTCAGAGTTTAGCGACTTCTGGCCGTCCGATCGTTTTCCTGATGCGTTCTCGGCCGTAGGATCTAGCTGCCGATCGATCTCGGTTGTCTGATCGAAACCGAGGCCGTTTCTATCAAAAATGTGCGCCCCGGTCGTGCCACCGTGCGTAAATAGCCTGCCCCGCCGGGGGCATTTTCGTCATTTCACGCACTGGGGGTATAAAGGGTCGGCTCCCGTGGTGAACCCTGGCCGGCTCCTCTCCCGCTCGCGCCGCCTCCTCATCCCCACCCGGGCCTCCCTCTCCTCCTTCCCCGCCACCGCCCGACCTCCTCCCCACCCGCGCCTCCCTCTCCTCCTGACCCGCCGCCGCTCGGCCTCTTCCCCTCATGGCCTCCTCCTTCCACCCCTTCGATCTGGCGTCGCCCAAACCCTAACGCCCCGGTTCGGCCCCGGCTCCCACGGGAAGGAAGGAGGAATGGCGAGGCGAGGCAAAGGCGGCGGCGTATGGGACGCGGCGCAGGCGGCGTGGCCCAGGGGGTCGGCCTCCTCCTCCCCTACACCTCTCTCTACCCCCCAGTGCATAGTCGCGCCGCTCGTCTCTTCCTCTCCCGCGTCCGTCCCGGCGGCGGCGACGAATGTGCGAGTCCCTGTAGGAGAGAGAGAGAGAGAGAGAGAGAGAGAGAGAGAGAGAGAGAGAGAGAGAGAGAGAGAGAGAGGATGAGGGCCTCTTGCGCTCGCTTGTGACCCTCGGCCGTGGCTAGGGTTTCGGGCTAGGCATTGCCTTCGTCGCCGGCGCAGCTCTGGTGGACTCCGGCGGCTCCTCTTTGTCTCCTCCCTCGTCCCCACGCGAGGCAAAGAAGAAACGAAGCACCTCGCCTGACTCCTCAGAGCTCAGGCACTTTCGGCCGTCGGAACCACTTCTCCGGTAAGTAACTAGAGAAGTTTGGTCCTTGCTTAGCCATATAATCATAGGACAAATATGTCGTGGTTGCAGTTGTTTTCCAGGTGATGTTTTTAGGAGCTAGATTAAATTCAGTACAGTGATTTGGTCATCAACTGTGTGAAAATAGCTACAGATTTCTGTTTGAGATGGGGATATTTGCTAGATTAGCAGATGCACATTTCAGTATGATGTTATGTTGTGTTGTTAGCATGTAGAAATATTAGTATAAGCTCCGCAGAGAAGAAAAACCACGAATTTGTATGAGCTGGTTACATCATTTATTTGTGTTGTTTATGGTTGTAGTGATTGACGGCGACTAGGTTCTCAATACCGGTTCCGATGATTATTGAAGGCTATTATGTCAAAATTAGGATGTGCAAGTTGACGACGGTGACTATGGTTGTAGTGGTAACTGGTAAGGTATTTAGTCTTCTAAAATGATATGCATCATTGTTAGATGTCGAAATTAGGCAGTTCAACAAGAAACTTGATGGCAACATTCCTCCTAGGAATAATAAGGCATTCTTTATATAGTGGGAAAGCAAAGACATAATTGTTTCTTCTGGTTTATTGTTACTTCTTATATGTTGAGGCGCGACTAAATCATTTATGAAATGCCATAATAAACCTTTTATTTCTTACTATAGAAAGATAAAAAAAGGTTCACCATTATGCACAAAACAATCTGTCTTAAGGATTGACAATTAGGATTTGCAGGCATACTCAGCCATGGCACCTTGCTGAATGAAAATATTATTTTAGACTCCTGGTAATATATGCTTCCTTGCATTTGTTGCAATTTTTCCCACTTATGTCTTGCATTTATGGATTTTCCCCTATGGTGTAATTGTAGTTGCTGCTGTATGATGCTTTTGTGGCTTAGGGATTGATGCTACTCCCTTTAAGATTGTTGCTTCCTGATTTTTCTTACCAGGGGTTGTCATCTAAAGTTGATTTTTATAGGAATCAGGACCTGTTCTTTTTTTCTTCACCAGGAACTGGTTCCTGATTTGGCTGATGATCCTTTTCTTCCTATGGTACGCAGGCCGGAGTGTCAGTTTGATCATGTCGTTCTGTAGCTCAAAGGTTGATGACTACCATGAGGCACTGCCCAGTTAAGTCTACCACGCTGTAAGCTCCTCCATGTTATGTTCCTTCGGTTAATTCCTATACCACCAAATAATTCCTCTTCGTGGCTCACAGTATGGTTGTTGTGTTCGGCTGCACAGGGTTGTGATTAGGTTTGGTGTCGTGTTCGTTCCTGCAGTCATTGATGGGGTTGGCGCTGCTCCTCCTTTGGATTTGGCTGTTCCGTTCGTGTTCATCTCCTTCTCAGGTGATCTTCTTCACCGTCCACGGAGAGTATAAAATTTGTTCTTTGTCATAGATTGTTTTTTGTGGAGGCATGTCGTGTTGCTTCCCTGGATATATTCCTTTGGTTGTTTGATTTACTGTTGTGGTATAGCTAGCTACTCTGTTGTTTCCCTAGACTATTATTGTGCATTGCTCCATGTGATCCTTGAAAATAGACATCTTGAATGGATGCATGTGTGGTCAGCTGGGTTTGGTCTAATCATGCTTTTGATATGGAAATTAGGTTCATCCATATATGGAGGGGTACTATTTTAGATAGTTGTTTGATCTCTGTATGCTTTATAATATGAGATGTTGATGGCTTGTATTGTACTGCACATGACTATCAGTATTTCAGTGTTTCTTTACATATGTTTGAAGCAACTCTGATTCTAGCTATCCTTATGTTCATGTCATTCTTATTGTTTATATTGTTTGACATGTATTGTTTATAGCCTGTTGTGATAGCATATCTGATTGTTTATATTGTTTGACATGTATACCGTGCACAGAGTCACTTGGTTGTGTGATACGCTTGTGCTCGTCGGCGGGGCGGTGCAAGGCGCAACTCCGACACGGTTCCTCGCCGGTTGGACGGCATTCAGGCGCAACCCCAGTGCCCACTGAGTACTACCTCGGCTACAACCTCCCTTGGTGAGCTCCATCTTCCTCCTGCTCATCTGCTTCGGCTAGTGTATTGGACATGGCTGTGGCTATGTTGATGTGGTGCTCGTCTGGTTGATGCTCTATGCCCTACTCATGCATCGATTCCTACTTGAGCTCTGTAGTTGTGGATGCATGATATTCTAGGGTTTGCAGGCTGAGTTCATGTTTGGTTTCTATCATAGGAGTTCCTGCAATGATCTGGTTTACGTGTGGATGCCCTGGTCGTATAGCTATGCTCCTGGATTTGCTAAATTGATCAACAGTGTTTGTGCTAGGGCGGTGATGATTAACCTTGACTGAAATAAGTGTGCCTTTGAACAATCGAGGCACCTGTGGGTATCAAGCTGGATCCTCCCTCTTGTCTCTAGAATCCTTTTTGATCCTGTGATACTTGTTGTTCTGTCCTTGGATGGTCATTCTTGTTGAGTGATAACCAGGGAAGCTCCAATATATAAACAGATTGATCTGGTGATAAAATATGATGGGGGTAGGTTATACGATCGAGGAAAGGCGAATCTGAGCCCACTATCCTATCCAAAAAGAAGAAACGAAGCAGCCGTCAGACGCTCTCAGAGTTTAGCAACTTCTGGTCGTCGGATCATTTTCCTGATATGTTCTTGGCCGTAGGATCTAGCTGTCGATCGATCTCGGTCATCAGATCGAAATTGAGGCCGTTTCTATGAACAGTGCGCGCCCCGGTCGTGCCACCGCGTGTAAATAGCCTGCCCTGCAGGGGGCATTTTCGCCATTTCGTGCACTGGGGGTATAAAAGGCGGCTGCTCCCATGGAGATGACCTAGCCGCCTCTCTCCTCGGCTACAACCTCCCTTGGTGAGCTCCATCTTCCTCCTGCTCCTCTGCTTCGGCTACTGTATGGCACATGGCCGTGGCTATATTGATGTGGTGCTCGTCTGGTTGATGCTCCTGGATTTGTAGGCTGTTGTTCATGTTTAGTTGCTATCATAGGAGCGCATGTGATGCTCTGGTTTACATGTGGATGCCCTGGTCCAATAGCTATGCTCCTGGATTTGCTAAATTGATCAGTGGCATTTGTGTTAACCGTGGCTGAAATAAGTGTGCCTTTGAGCAATCCAGGCACTTGTGGGCTCTGCTTTCAAGGCGTCCCTAAGGCATCGCCTAGGCGACGCTTAGGCGTCAGGGCACCCTGCGAGGTTGAGGCGTCCACCTCGCCTTAGGTGGCTCTCTAAGGCGTCTGAGGCATCTGCCTAGGCGTCCAGGTGGTTGCCTTAGTCCATTTTGGATGCCTTAGCTTGCCAGGCAGGCAGGGGAGCTGTTTTAGGCGGGAAACTGGAATGATGTTGGCACCAACAGGTAAGAGGGGAGAGAGAGAGAGAGACATCCCCCAATCGACACACTCCTCCCCCTCCTTCTCTCCAGTGGCTCCTCTCCAGCAGATCTAGTTCCCCCTCTATAGCAGATCCTCTCCGGCAGCTCCTCCCCCTCCTCTGCAACGGCTCCTCCTCTCCAGCAGCTCCTCCTCCTCTTCCTCCTATCCTGTAGCTCCTCCTCCTCCTCCTGTCCAGAAGCTCCTCCTCCTCCTCTCCAGTACAACATCAACAAGCAACAGTAAGGTATACCTCCCTCTCCCTTCTCCCACACCCTCCTCTGCTCTCTTTCTTCTTTGTTGGACTGTTTTGTGCTAGCTGGTTGGTGGTTGCTGATGTCTACTACGCAACCTTCTCCTTGTAGACGTTGTTGGGCCTCCAAGTGCAGAGGTTTGTAGGACAGTAGCAAATTTTCGTCAAGTGGATGACCTAAAGTTTATCAATCCGTGGGAGGCGTAGGATGAAGATGGTCTCTCTCAACAACCCTGCAACCAAATAACAAAGAGTCTCTTGTGTCCCCAACACACCCAATACAATGGTAAATTGTATAGGTGCACTAGTTCGGCGAAGAGATGGTGATGCAAGTGCAATATGGATAGTAGATATGAGTTTTTGTAATCTGAAATTATAAAAACAGCAAGGTAACTAATGATAAAAGTGAGCGTAAACGGTATTGCAATGCTAGGAAACAAGGCCTAAGGTTCATACTTTCACTAGTGCAAGTTCTCTCAACAATAATAACATAATTGGATCATATAAGTATCCCTCAACATGCAACAAAGAGTCACTCCAAAGCCACTAATAGCGGAGAACAAACAAAGAGATTATGGTAGGGTACGAAACCATCTCAAAGTTATCCTTTCTGCTCGATCTATTCAAGAGTCCGTAGTAAAATAACATGAAGCTATTCTTTCCGTTCAATCTATCATAGAGTTCATACTAGAACAACACATTAAGACACAAATCAACCAAAACCCTAATCTCACCTAGATACTCCATTGTCACCTCAAGTATCCGTGGGCATGATTATACAATATGCCTCACACAATCTCAGATTCATCTATTCAACCAACACAAAGTACTTCAAAGAGTGCCCCAAAGTTTCCGGAGAGTCAAGACGAAAACATGTGCCAACCCCTATGCATAGGTTCATGGGCGGAACCCGCAAGTTGATCACCAAAACATACATCAAGTGGATCACGTGATATCCCATTGTCACCACAGATAAGCACGGCAAGACATACATCAAGTGTTCTCAAATCCTTAAAGACTCAATCCAATAAGATAACTTCAAAGGGAAAACTCAATCCATTACAAGAGAGTAGAGGGGGAGAAACATCATAAGATCCAACTATAATAGCAAAGCTCGTGATACATCAAGATCGTGCCATAGAGAGAACACGAGAGAGAGAGAGAGAGAGAGAGAGAGAGAGAGAGAGAGAGAGATCAAACACATAGCTACTAGTGTCATGGTTCTAAGTCTGACAGTAGAATGGGGGGGTAGGTATGGAGAGGCAAGATCCTAGCTATGGAGCAGTTGTGAACACAAGGATGTATGAGTTCAGGCCCTTCTCGGAGGAAGTAACAGCCCTACATCTCGGAGCCCGGAGGCGGTCGACTGGATTATGTGTGTATGGATTACAGGGGTGCGAACCCTTTACACTGAGGAGGGGGGTGGCTTATATAGTGTCCGCCAGACCCCTCCGGCCCTCAGTAATGCAGGGTTTAAAGTACGTTAAGTCTAGGCGTTACTGGTAACGCCTCACATAAAGTGTCCTAAATGCCATAGAGACTACTTAATTATAGACCGTTATGATGCAGAGTGGTTCTTGATCTTCTAGTGGTCGAGTGAGTCTTCATGGTCGACTCCTTCGAGTCCGTCGAGTGAAGTCTTCTCTTGGTCGACTGGAAGGCAGTTTCTTCTGAGAGTGTCCTTGGGTAGGGTACTTGGATCAGGTCTATGACCCTACCCTAGGTACATGACTTCATCATTAGCCCCCGAATGGATCGAGGTTTGAGTGAGGAAGGAGTTGACAATATTTCCGACCTGCTTTTATGTTCTGGACATGTATCGTCTTGGACCAATAATCTCTTCGTTGATAATCAGCAACTTTTCTTTCAGTCGCCTTGATCCATTCTCTTCTTTCGTCGAGTGAACTTTTGAACTTAGCAATCTCCGAGTGACGGATCGCAGGAAATCTCTCGTCTGACAGATCGATCTGCTGTTCGCGGATTTTGTGGGATCCGAATTTTGGGGAAGTGCACGAAGCGGGGCGGACCGCGGCGCTCGGATAGGATAAGGCATAGACGCCTCGATTCCCACGCCACCTTTTTCACCACGTATCGCGTACGCGCGACTGTTTCGGGATGTGATTGGATTGCCTGGGCCCACTTGTCATCCACTCGGAAGTGCTCTTATAAAGGCGCCCGGCGAGGGTTTTTGAACAGTATCTCTCCATTCTTCTCCCTGCCCTCTCCGCCTCGGCCCACTGCGCCCGCTCTCGCCTCCGCCCAATCGCTCCTCGTACGCTTTGCCGACAACAATGGTGAAGGAGAAGACGGCGGCGCTGGAGCGCGCGAAGAAGGCGACGGCGACGGGGAAGGCGAAAGGGAGAGCGACCAGTCGGGGCGGGTCTTCGTCAAGGTCCCGTCTGCCGCAAGGCTGGGTCCAAGGGGATTGGATCCGGTCGACCATCACCGAGAAAGATCTCACTGAGATGGCCAACGAGGGTTTGATCCCCCACGGAGCAGCGAGGCTCCCGGGGAACGAGTGGCAACCACAGCCGGAAGAGGGTGAGTGTGTTCTTCTGGCTACCCACGTCGACCGTGGATTTTCTCTGCCTCCGAGTGTTTTCTTCCGTGGTTTCTTGAATTTCTTTGGGGCGCAACTCCACCACTTCAACCCGAATTCCATCGCCTACCTTGCTGCCTTCGTGTCCATGTGCGAGAACTTCCTGGGTTGCCGACCGCATTGGGGTCTGTTCAAGCACATATTCACTTGTCGTTCTCAGACAGTGAAAAAGCGAGTCCAGACGACGATAAGACCAAGGTTATTTAGATGTGTGGAGGTCTGGGGATCCAGATGAGAAACAAGAGCACCTTTCCGGCCATGACTCTCCCTGAGTCGGTCAGAGGATGGCAGTCGACTTGGTTTTACTGCCAAAACGAGTCGACGCCGGGGCTGTCGAGTGGTCTCCCTCCGTTTACCATGGACCGAGCAAGCAAACCCTCTTCTGTGAAGGTGCTCCCTGAGGAGAAAGCCCAAGTGAAGATGTTGATGGAGCGTGTAGTCCAGTTAGTTCGGGAAGGAGTGACGGGTATGGACCTTCTGGAGGTCTTCCTTAGGCGACGCATCCAGCCTCTCCAGTACCGAGGCCATTGTATGTGGTTGTACTACGGAACCGAGGATGAAACTCGGGTCCATCCAGAAGTAGTCGACGATGCCACACTGGAGAGATGGATGGCCGCGGTCACTGGGAACAAAGACAACCCTTGAGAAGCCAGGAGGATTCCTCCACTCGACCATTCTAGCACTCCAGACAAGGTATGCCCACTTTATTTCCAATTGTGATCTTGCCATACTTATTCTGCTTCCGCTGCAAATAGGTCGATTGATCTTTATTTTGCTGTCTGTCAGGCCCTCACCGAACTATACTCGATGCCCAATGGAGCACAGACGCCGACTGAAGAAGGGGAAGCAAGTGGGGGCGAAAGCCAGGAAGAGTGGGACTCGGACGCTGCTGATGATGACGATGATGACGATTCTGATGGTGAGGAAGAAGAGGAGGAGGAGGAGGAAGTTGTACCGCCTCGCACGGAAAGGCGATCGAAGCTCGTCCATGACCCTGCGACTGAACGTGGCAAGGGGGTCGCGACTGTCGTGCAGTCGACCAAGCGCCCTCGGACCACTTCTCCGGCGCCGACTGAGAAGGCTCTGAAGCAATCTCGAATGGCACCATCGAAGCCGGCGAAGGTCTTGCCGAAGATGAAGGTGTCGATCCCCACTATCTTAGGGTAATGATGTTGCTTGAGTTTTTTCGTTCCCATGAACTTATCTTTGGTCGACTCGTAAATCAACCGACTGTCTTTTGGAATCGCAGTGCTGCTACTTCTGACACCTCAGCTAAGGCTGACGATCATGAGATGGAAGACGCTGCCACTTCAAAACCTGGTATGACTCGTAATTCCGTCTTTTAGTCGATTGGCTCTTAGTCTCTAATTCTGATTCTTTTCTATAGCCCCATCCAATATCGTTATCACCCTTCCTGACGACGACGACGATGAGGAGCCGCTGAGCAAAGGAGGAGTAGGAAAGCGTCCGCTGGCAGGGTGACTCAAGACGTGCCAGCACCCGAGACACTGATCGCGGAGGAAGAGAACACCACTCGGCACACCGTATCTTTCGAGGTGCCGTTGACGAGTGCTCACCCCGCGTCGTCGAGTGCTGCACATCCTTCACTCTTCTCGACCCACTACGTCCCAGAGGACCAAGCCAGTGCTGCAAAGGAAGCGATACGCCAGGCGGGAGTCATGATGGAGAAGGTGAAGGCCATCCGGGAGGCTAGCCAGGCAGCCTATGACGCTAGTTCCGCTCTTCAAAGCAACGTTCAGGTCAGTCGGTCATCGCCTGTTCTGTTAGGATATGATATCTGAAAATTCTTCTTTCTGAAATCCGTAGTAGTCCTACGCCCACTGGGTGTGTCGATTGAAATTTCGGGTTAGTGGGGGCACGCTGAGTGCACCCACTGGGTGTAGTCCCCAAGGCTATGGTGGACTGCTGGCAGTCGACCATAGGCTTTATAAGTTAAGTTCTTCTTTCATTCGACTAGGTCGAATGGATTTCTCAAACCGGTGGGGGCACGCTGAGTGCACCCACTGGGTGTAGTCCCCGAGACTGTGGTCGACTGCTGGCAGTTGACTACAGTCTGAAGAACACTTTCTATTTGTTTTTTTTGGTCGACTGGTCGACTCTATCTTGATAGAACTAGTGGGGGCACGCTGAGTGCACCCACTGGGTGTAGTCCCCGAGACTACGGTCGAATGTTTGTATTCGGCTGTAGTCTTAGAAACGTATGATTTTTCCTTAGTCACTCGGAAGTGAATTATCTTTGACATTTTGTCGATTGGTTCTTCGTAGAAATCCTGCGACCTTGCGGCTCGTTACACCGAGTTGGAGAACAAACATATCCAACTCGAGCTTGATCTGAAGCTGGTCCAGGAGAATTTGGCAAAGGCAAAGGAGGAGACCAAAGGTATGTTTGGTGAGGCCTCGACGACTGCTTTTGCCCCTCATTTGTTTCAAAGTCTGATCTTGCTGTAACTTTGCAGGCAAAGTGAAGGAAGCCCAGAAGAAAAAAGACCTTGAGCTAGCTGAGATGCAGAAGACAGCTTTAGAGAAGACCAAGCTCGCAGATGAGAAGTTGGCTTCGGTCACCAGGCTGGAAGAAGAGAACACCAATCTGAAAGCTGCTCTTGCTATTGCCAACAAGGAGGTCAGTTGACTGAGAAGCGATAAAGTTGTTCTGAATGAGAAGGTCAGTGAGTTGGCGGGGAAGAGGAATGATCTGGAGGCTTATCTGGGCGGACTCGCCAAAAAGTTGTTCCTCATGCTCGAAGGTAATCCTTTGAACCAAACAATTGTTTTTACAGTGAACTTTCCATTCGACCGTCGCCTTGACTCGGCGATTGTACTTGCAGAGTTTTACCAAAACTTTGAAGAGGAGACTGGTCGACTGGAACCAAACCTGGACCCCATCAACTCTCCGGTGAATGATGAAGTCGCCATGAACGTGTTCCGGCTCGAGTCTCGTGTTGCTGCTGTCATTGACTATCTTGCAAGGCTGAAGGTCGCCACTTCCCGCATTGACACTACGCTCTGGCCCAGGGAGACGCTCCAAAATGACCTCGAGTCTCTGATGACTCGACTAAACACAATCCCTGGTCGAGTGCAGGAGTGGAAGAAGTCTTCTGCCAGGTGCGGTGCAAATGTCGCTCTGTGTCTGGCTCGAGTCCATTGTAAGGATGCACAAGAAGACAAGTTGGCGGCTCTTCAGGTGGCCAATACCAAGAAGCATGATTTTCGGTCTTTCATGGAGACTTTCATCGCCGCTGCCACTCGGATCGCGGATGGAATCGACCTTGATGAGTTTGTTGCGCCTTCCAGCCCTCCACAGGAGGGGTAAAAAACTTCTTGAGCTCGACACTTTAAATTTGCCTCGGTATGCCGAGTGATTTTGTAACCGATAAACCTTAATAGGCTTAGCGCCTGAGCACTTTCGGTTCCATTAGGTATTTATCCAAACTTGGATTCGACGTTTGAATATGCTTGCATTTGGTTTGAAATGTCTTTTGCAGGTTAAAGCGAGGTGCTTACTGCAATCGACTTATTCCCCAATTCACTTAGGCAGGCCTTGGGCTGCGGCTAAGCCCCCGAGTAGGAGGCATGCTCTCCACTCGGTAGGATTTTTCAAAACTTAGGCGAGCACTGGGCTGCAGCTAAGCCCCCGAGTGGGAGGTGTGTTCTCCACTCGGTAGGATTTTTATAACTTAGGCGAACACTGGGCTGCAGCTAAGCCCCCGAGTGGGAGGTCTGCTCCTCACTCGGTAGGATTTTCAACACTTAGGCGAGCATTGGGCTGCAGCTAAGCCTCCGAGTGGGAGGTCTGCTCTCCACTCGGTAGGATTTTTATAACTTAGGCGAACACTGGGCTGCAGCTAAGCCCCCGAGTGGGAGGTCTGCTCCTCACTCGGTAGGATTTTCAACACTTAGGCGAGCACTGGGCTGCAGCTAAGCCTCCGAGTGGGAGGTCTGCTCTCCACTCGGTAGGATTTATATGTTGTACTTGTGGCGTAGTTCGAAGGAGAGGGTCGCAGTCGACCTGCACCTCGTCTTCCTTGCTACCGCATGTTGTACTTGTGGCGTAGCTCGGAGAAGAGGGTCGCAGTCGACCTGCACCTCGTCTTTCTTGCTCCCGCACGTTGTACTTGTGGCGTAGCTCGGAGGAGAGGGTCGCAGTCGACCTGCACCTCGTCTTCCTTGCTACCGCACGTTGTACTTGTGGCGTAGCTCGGAGGAGAGGGTCACAGTTGACCTGCACCTCGTCCTCCTTGCGGAGCGCATGTAGAATTTGTACTTAGGCGAGTACTTAGACTGCAGCTAAGCCCCCGAGTGGGAGTCTGGCTCACCACTCGGTAGGATTTTATTGAATCTTAGGCGAGTACTTGGACTGCAGCTAAGCCCCCGAGTGGGAGTCTGGCTCACTACTCGGTAGGATTTTATTGAAACTTAGGCGAGTACTTGGACTGCAGCTAAGCCCCCGAGTGGGAGTCATGCTCTCCACTCGGTAGGATTTTATTGAAACTTAGGCGAAACGGATTCGCAGCTAAGCCCCCGAGTGGGAGGCTGGCTCACCACTCGGTAAGGATTTTCTACAAACTTAGGAGAAACGGATTCGCAGCTAAGTCACCCACTGAGGGGGAAATTTTACTGAACAAATAAAAGTGACAAAAATCATTGGGGAAATTATGACACTATTATCTTTCAAAACATGGACTACAGAAGTACTTTTATTACAATTCACCCGAGTGAAAACTTAAGTGTAAAATGGGCGGAGTAGCTCCGCGTTCCAAGCTCGGGGCTCGTCGATATTGTGCTTGACGTTGTAGAGACGGTACGCTCCGTTGTGGAGAACCTTGGTGACGATGAAGGGTCCTTCCCAAGAAGGAGCAAGCTTGTGTTGTTTCTGCTGATCCACTCGGAGAACCAAATCTCCTTCCTGGAAGGCTCGACTCTTCACGTTTCTAGCGTGGAAGCGACGCAAGTCCTGTTGGTAGATGGTCGATCGGATCAGAGCCATCTCTCTTTCCTCCTCTAAAAGGTCGACTGCATCTTGCCGCGCTTGTTCCGCTTCAGCCTCGTTGTAGAGCTCAACACGAGGAACATTGTGGAGCAGATCACTCGGCAAGACCGCTTCAGCTCCATAGACCAAGAAGAATGGAGTCCTTCCGGTCGACCGATTAGGCGTGGTCCTCAGACCCCAAAGCACCGAGGGAAGTTCATCGACCCATGCTCCAGCCGCATGCTTAAAGTCACGCATCAGTCGGGGTTTCAACCCTTTGAGGATCAGGCCATTGGCTCGCTCCGCTTGTCCATTCGACTATGGATGGGCGACCGAAGCGTAGTCGACTCGTGTGCCTTGAGAAGTGCAGAACTCTCTAAATTCCTCCGAGTCGAAGTTTGATCCATTGTCTGTGATGATGCTGTGCGGGACTCCATATCTGAATATCAGGTCCCTGATGAAGCTAACAGCAGTACCGGCGTCAAGGTTCTTGATGGGTTTAGCCTCAATCCACTTGGTGAACTTGTCGACTGCCACCAGCACATGCGTGAAACCGCTTCGACCTGTCCTCAAGGGGCCCACCATATCCAATCCCCATACTGCAAAGGGCCAGACGAGTGGTATAGTCTTCAGAGCTGACGCAGGCTTGTGTGACATGTTGGAATAAAATTGGCATCCTTCACAGTTGTCCACTATTTCCTTTGCCATCTCATTTGCCCTTGGCCAGTAAAATCCGGCTCGGTATGCTTTGGCCACGATGGTCCGAGAGGACGCATGATGGCCACAGGTCCCCGAGTGGATATCATCAAGGATGATTCGACCTTCTTCTAGTGTTATACACTTCTGACCAACTCCAGTCGTGCTCTCTCTGTACAACTATCCTTTGATCACGGTAAAGGCCTTGGATCGACGGACGATCTGTCGAGCCTCTTCCTCGTCCTCCGGGAGCTCTTTTCTCAGGATATACGCGATGTATGGAACTGTCCAGTCGGGAGTGATCACTAAAACCTCCATGACCAAGTCGACCACTGCTGGGACTTCAACTTCAGTCGGATCTGTGGCACTCTTGGGCTGTGGGGCTTCTTCGGTGAAAGGATCTTCTTTGACTGACGGAGTATGGATATGCTCCAAAAATACACCACTCGGAATGGCTTCTCTCTTGGAACCTATCTTTGCCAGATCATCAGCCGCTTGATTTTTCAGTCGGGGTATATGATGGAGCTCTAACCCCTCAAACTTCTTTTCCAGCTTCCTCACTGCATTGCAGTATCCAGTCATGGCTGGGCTTCTTACGTCCCACTCCTTCATCACTTGGTTGACCACCAAATCTGAGTCGCCATAAACCATAAGGCGACGGACGCCGAGTGAAATGGCCATGCGCAACCCATACAAAAGGGCCTCATATTCTGCCTCATTGTTGGAGGAATCAAAGTGAATCTGGAGCACATATCTGAGCTTATCTCCTCTGGGGGAAACCAAAACAACCCCAGCACCGGAACCATTCAACATCTTAGAGCCGTCAAAAAACATGGTCCAATGCTCCGAGTGAACTTGAGCCGGCTACTGTTGTTCAATCCACTCGGCCAGGAAATCTGCTATAGCTTGGGACTTCATGGCTTTCTTTGCCTCAAATTTGATATCAAGGGGAAGAAGTTCAATCGCCCATTTCGCCACTCGACCAGTTGCATCTCTGTTGTGCAGAATCTCTGAAAGTGGAGCGTCGCTGACGACTGTAATGGAATGATCAGAGAAATAATGAGCAACCTTCTTCATGGTCATGTAGATCCCATACACAAGCTTCTGATAATGAGGATATCTTTGCTTTGATGGAGTCAAAACTTCAGACAGATAGTACACTGGGCGCTGAACTTTGAAGGCTTTCCCTTCTTCTTCCCGCTTGACCGTAAGCACTGTACTGACGACTTGTCCTGTGGCTGCAATATAAAGCAACAGAGGCTCTTTGTTGATTGGAGCAGCAAGCACCGGCTGGGTGGAGAGCAGAGCTTTTAGCTCGGCAAACGCTGCATCAGCTTTTGGAGTCCACTCGAACTTGTCTGCCTTCTTCATCAGTCGGTAAAGAGGCAATGCCTTTTCCCCGAGTCGTGAAATGAATCGGCTTAATGCGGCCAAGCATCCAGTAAGCTTCTGGACATCGTGCACCTGCACGGGGCGTTTCATTCGGAGTATAGTGCCAATTTTTTCTGGGTTAGCATCGATTCCTCGTTTGGAAACGAGAAAACCGAGTAACTTTCCACCAGGAACTCCGAATGTGCACTTTGATGGATTGAGCTTGATATCATACTTCCTGAGGTTGGCAAATGTTTCGGTGAGGTCTGTCAGCAGGTCGGAACCCTTTCGCGACTTGACCACGATATCATCCATATACGCTTCCACATTCCGACTGATTTGAGTGAGCAAACACTTCTGGATCATTCGCATGAACGTGGCTCCGGAATTCTTGAGGCCGAATGGCATGGCGATGTAGCAGAAGCACCCGAATGGAGTGATGAAAGCTGTTTTTATCTCATCGGGTCCGTACAGACGGATCTGATGGTACCCGGAATAGGCGTCTAGAAAAGACAATCTCTCGCATCCCGCAGTCGAGTCAACAATTTGATCAATGCGAGGGAGAGGAAAATGATCTTTCGGGCAGGCCCGATTGATGTGCTTGAAATCAATGCACATTCAGAGTGAGTTGTCCTTCTTAGGAACCATGACGACATTGGCGAGCCACTCGGAGTGGTATATCTCTCGGATAAACCCTGCCGCCAATAGTCGAGCCACCTCCTCACCAATAGCTTTTCTCTTCTGGACGGCGGACCGTCGAAGATGTTCTTTGACTGGTTTTGCTGCTGAGTCGACTCTAAGGCGATGCTCAGCCAGTCCCCTGGGAACACCCGACATGTCAGCTAGCTTCCATGCAAAGATGTCCCAGTTCTCACGGAGGAACTGGATGAGCGCTTCTTCCTATTTCGGGTCGAGTGTTGTGGAGATATGGGTCGGAGCTGCATTGGGGTCGGTCGGGTGAATGTGGACGGGCTTCGTCTCACCGGACGACTGAAATGCTGACTCCGTGGCAGGCTTCTTGGCTCGCAACAATTCACTTGGATCTGCATTTTGCTTATATCCTTCCAGCTTGACCGCTATCACCTGGGAATCGGCAATCTTTGAGCCTTTCTGGAAACACTCTTCTGCTTTTTTCCGATCACCAATGACAGTGATCACGCCTTTGGGGCCGGGCATCTTCAGTTTGAGGTATACGTAACATGGTCGAGCCATGAACCGTGCGTAAGCTGGTCTCCCCAAAATAGCGTGGTAAGCGCTCTGAAAATCCACGACCTCAAACGTCAGCTTCTCTTTGCGAAAATGCGTCGAATCACCGATCACCACATCCAGAGCTATTTGGCCGAGTGACTCGGCTTTCTTTCCTGGTATAACTCCATGAAAACTCATGTTACTGGTGCTCAGTCGGGACATCGGAATGCCCATTCCTTTCAGCGTGTCCGCATACAATAAGTTCAGTCCACTACCTCCATCCATTAGCACCTTCGTCAGTCGGGTGCCTTCGACAACCGGGTCGACCACCAAAGCTTGCCTCCCAGGGGTGGCTATATGAGTCGGGTGATCGGATTGGTCGAATGTAATGGGAGTTTGGGACCATCTCAGATAACTGGGCGTCGCCGGGGCGACCATGTTCACCTCACGGTTAATATCCTTCAGTCGGCTCTTGATTTCCACATCCGCAAAGATCATCAGAGTGGAGTTAACATGAGGATATCCTCCCTCGCTGTCCTCCTTGTCTTCAGCTTTGTCCGACTCTTTTTCCTTGTCCTTGGGCTGTTTACCTTGGAACTGCTGGATCAGGAGTCGACACTGTCGAGTGGTATGCTTCGGGTAGATGATATTACCCTCTTCGTCTTTCTTCGTGTGGATATGACACGGCATATCCATCACGTCATTTCCTTCTTTATCCTTCACCTTCTTGGGGTTCCAGGATCCTTTGGGTTTTCCCTTGAACTTGCCCTGAGTCACGGCCAGAGCCTCTCCAGGAGCCGCCGGTTCGGCCTTCCGCTTCTGCTTCCGACTGGAGTTTCCCTTCTCCGACTAACTCGGCTTGTACTTGCCACTGCGGAGTCGCTCCTCCTCTTCACCATTGGTGTACTTGGTGGCAATTTCCATCATCCAACTCAGGGTCATATCTCCGGTCCGCCCAAACTTCAAACTTAACTCTCTGTTCTTGACACCATCCTTGAAGGCGCAGACTGCCTGATGGTCAGACACGTTCTCCACGGTATGATGCAAAGTGATACATCTCTGAATATACTGTCTTAATGTCTCATTCGACTTCTGCACACAAACTTGCAGCTCTGTCAATCCAGCTGGTCGCTTGCAAGTTCCCTCAAATGTTCTGACAAACACTCGGGAAAGATCTTCCCAAGTGTAAATGCTGCTTGGAGTTAACTGATTCAACCATGCTCTGGCAGAACCTTCCAACATGAGCGGTAAGTGCTTCATGGCCACCTCATCATTCCCACCGCCAATCTGTACAGCCACTCGGTAGTCCTCAAGCCAAGTTTCAGGCTTAGACTCACCGGTGAACTTGCTTACTCCAGTCGCCAACCTGAAGTTGGGGGGAATCACCGCGTCTCTGATAGCCCTGCTGAAACATTCCGGACCTGAAACATGCACTCGGCTGCTAGTGGGCGCATCTCTGTCGGGGCCGCCTCGATGAGCCCTGTTCCGATCGACCAAGCCTTGCACGATGATGGATCACGCGTCGAAGCCTGGTTCCCGGGGGTCAACCGGAGCTCTTCGTCCCACACTGAGTTGACGCCTGTCGTCTTGCTGCCGAGGAGCGTAAGACCCACCTCTCAGGGGAGGAGTGGGCACTCGACGCCTATCATCGCGATCGTATCGGTCACCATATTGGTCCCGTCGATTCTCGCGTCCTTCACGCCGCGGAGGTGATCTGGGGCTATGAGCCGACTGAACCGTATTCGCAGCAACGGATCGACTGTGAATTTTGTTGCGTGACTGCGACATGGCTGAATTCTAATCTCCTGCTGCCCGGAGCAAGTCTCTGATTTCCATCAAGCCTCTGCCATCCTCCGACTGGGAGGGCTGAATGGACTCTGCTATACGGGTTGCAGCTGCTAAATTCTGAATCGGGGTTCGATATACCTGAGTCGGCGGGAAGAGTTGACGTCGACTGGAGTCGGGTACTCGTTGCCGCGAGCGCTCGTCGAGTGCTCGCTGAAGATTCTCCAGACGAGCGCGTTCAGCCAAGTTGGACAAACGTGCCTCCTCCAAGGCGCGAGCCTCGGGGGTTTCTCCTGTGATGGGAGTATGCAGGGCATCCATGTTCCTGCGGCGAAGCTCTTCCCTTTGCAGGGAATTAAGTGGCTCGGGTTGGTACTCCTCATGGACTTGAGCGGGGTCGCCTCCGTCGTCTACCCCGTCGCCGCGGGGGTAGCCGGGAGGACTACGAGGTCCATCGATCATCAAGACCTCCGCCGCTGGATCACTGCTATCGCACTCGGATGCAGTCTCCACGGAGCCAGTCGACAGATCGAACAGGCCGTAGAGGGATTCGTCGGGCTCGATTGCCGCGACTTGGGTGGTGGCCGTCTGGCGAGCCACCGCGTGCCTCACCCACCGCTGGAGTCTCGACCGACTAGATCGCTTGCGCTGGCGGGAAACAGGGAGGGTGGACGATAGGGGAGTCGACAGATATGGAGTCGACGGTTGCCGCAGCAAAATGCCGCGGACACATGCACGAAAATGCGTCGCACCGCGGACGGGGAGCGCATCAACGTCGAGTGGAGCCTCCTGGAGCCAAGCGGAGTCGTCGGCGATGAAGGTGAGAGCGCCGAGACGGATCTCGCGGCCCTCGACCAAAACTCCACCAGCAACCATGATGAAAGTAATCGGAAAAACTGCAACTTCTCCAAAAATCGCTAAGACACCTGCCCCACGGTGGGCGCCAACTGTCGTGGTTCTAAGTCTGACAGTAGAATGGGGGTAGGTATGGAGAGGCAAGATCCTAGCTATGGAGCAGTTGTGAACACAAGGATGTACGAGTTCAGGCCCTTCTCGGAGGAAGTAACAGCCCTACGTCTCGGAGCCCGGAGGCGGTCGATTGGATTATGTGTGTATGGATTACAGGGGTGCGAACCCTTTACACTGAGGAGGGGGGTGGCTTATATAGTGTCCGCCAGACCCCTCCGGCCCTCAGTAATGCAGGGTTTAAAGTACGTTAAGTCTAGGCGTTACTGGTAACGCCTCACATAAAGTGTCCTAAATGCCATAAAGACTACTTAATTACAGACCGTTATGATGCAGAGTGGTTCTTGATCTTCTAGTGGTCGAGTGAGTCTTCATGGTCGACTCCTTCGAGTCCGTCGAGTGAAGTCTTCTCTTGGTCGACTGGAAGGCAGTTTCTTCTGAGAGTGTCCTTAGGTAGGGTACTTGGATCAGGTCTATGACCCTACCCTAGGTACATGACTTCATCAACTGGTACATACCCTCAGCCCCGAGGGTGAACTACTCCCTCCTCGTCATGGAGAGCGCTGGGATGATGAAGATGGCCACCAGTGAGGGATTCCCCCTCCGGCAGGGTGCCGAAACGGGCTCCCAAGAGGTTTTTGGTGGCTACAGAGGCTTGCGGCGGCGGAACTCCCGATCTATTCTTGCTTTTGATGTTTTTAGGGTATATGGGAATATATAGGAGAAATAAGTCGGTCGGGGGAGCCTCGAGGGGCTCACGAGAGAGGGGGGCGCGCCCAGTAGGGGGGGGGGGCGCCCGCCACCCTCGTGGCCACCTCGAAGCTTCCTTGCCTTCAACTCCAAGTCTCTTGGATCACTTCCGTTCCAAAAATAACGCTCCCGAAGGTTTCATTCCGTTTGGACTCCGTTTGGACTCCGTTTGATATTCCTTTTCTTCAAAACACTGAAATAGGCAAGAAAACAACAATATGGGTTGGGCCTCCGGTTAATAGGTTAGTCCGAAAAATAATATAAAAGTGTATAATAAAGCCCATAAACATTCAAAACAGATAATAAAATAGCATGAATGCTTCATAAATTATAGATACGTTGGAGACGTATCAGCATCCCCAAGCTTAATTCCTGCTCGTCCTCGAGTAGGTAAATGATAAAAGAATTTATGAAGTGTGAATGCTAGCAGGTGCACAAGTTTGATCAATGATAATTTCAATCACCTATTCTAGCATGATTATATGTCATAACAGTAGTTCATCTCATAAAACTTCTCACGAACAAGTAACAAGCTATTCACTTGTTAAAGCATAGACCATTAACTTTCTTGAAAACTAGCAAACTTCATTCTTAGTCATCAAACAATTACAATTCATCTTATTTTCAGGTAGGGTCTATGTCAGAGCTTTGATTTAGCAAACTCCACATACTCAACTATCATATAGTCTTCTACAATTGCTAACACTCACGCAATACTTATGGTTATGGAGTTTTAATCGGACACTAAGAAAGATAGGGGCTTATAATTTCGCCTCCCAACGTATTCACCTTTGGGTGATGTCAACAATAATAGTTCATGCTAACTTA
>NC_041393.1:10788563-10820263 GCF_002162155.2 Triticum dicoccoides
ATATCAGGATCTTTCCAACACGAGGTGCTTGCCAAGGGATAAAATAAAAAGGGAAAGGTAAAGATCACCTTGACTCTTGCATAATGTAAAGACATAAAGTAAAATATAGGCCCTTCGAAGAGGGAAGCAGAGGTTGTCATGTGCTTTTAGGGTTGGATGCACAAAATCTTAATGCGAAAGAACGTCACTTTATATTGCCACTTGTGATATAAACCTTTATTATGCAGTCCGTCTCTTTTATTACTTCCATATCACACGATCGTATAAAGCTTATTTTCTCCGCACTAATAAGTCATACATAATTAGAGAGCAATTTTTATTGCTTGCAACATGATAACTTACTTGAAGGATCTTACTCAATCCATAGGTAGGCATGGTGGACACTCATGGCAAAAACTGGGTTTAAGGATATTTGGAAGCACAAGTAGTATCTCTACTTGGTGCAAGGAATTTTGGATAGCATGAGGGGGAAAGGCAAGCTCAACATGTTTGAATGATCCATGACAATATACTTTAACTGAGATGTGAGAAAACATAACCCATTATATTGTCTTCCTTGTCCAACAGCAACTCTTTAGCATGTCATACTTAATGAGTGCTCACAATTATAAAAGATGTCTAGGATAGTATATTTATATGTGAAATTTCTCTTCCTTCAATATTCTTTCATGAATTGTTCAAATAGCCAATACGATGTTTGCTAACCTTAATAAATTTACAACCTCTACTTCTTAGATGTGAAGTCATTACTCCCCATGGGATAAGCAAATGAAACATATATAATTTCAGATTTATGACAATCAACTCATTCAACCACTTACTCATAGGATATAAGTGAAGCACACGAGTGATACGTTTCCGTCGTATCTATAATTTTTTATTGTTCCATGCCAATATTATTCAACTTTCATATACTTTTGGCAACTTTTTATACTATTTTTTGGGACTAACATATTGATCCAGTGCCCAGTGCCAGTTCCTGTCTGTTGCATGTTTTATGTTTCGCAGAAACCCCATATCAAACGGAGTCCAAACGGGATAAAAATGGACAGAGAATTATTTTGGAATATTTGTGATTTTTGGGAAGTAAAATCAACGCGAGACGGTACCCGAGGTGGCCACAAGACAGGGGCCCACGCCCACTCCAGGTGGGCGCGCCCCCCACCCTCCTGGGCCCCTCGTAAGGCGGTTGATGCCCTTCTTTGGCCGCAAGAAAGCTAATTTTTGGAAAAAGATCTGGGCGAAGGTTTCAATCCAATCGGAGTTACGGATCTCTGGATATAAAAGAAACGGTGCAAGCGCAGAATTCCAGAACGCAGAAACAGAGAGAGACAGAGAGACAGATCCAATTTCGGAGGGTCTCTCGCCCCTCCCACGCCATGGGAGCCAAGGACCAGAGGGGAAACCCTTCTCCTATCTAGGGAGAAGGTCAAGGAAGAAGAAGAAGAAGAAGAAGGGGGATCTCTCCCCCTTGCTTCCGGTGGCGCCGGAACGCCGCCGGGGGCCATCATCATCACCGCGATCTACACCAACACCGCCGCCATCTTCACCAACATCTCCATCACCTCCCCCCATCTATATTCAGTGGTCTACTCTCCCGCAACCCGCTGTATCCTCTACTTGAACATGGTGCTTTATGCTTCATATTATTATCCAATGATGTGTTGCCATCCTATGATGTCTGAGTAGATTTTCGTTGTCCTATCGGTGATTGATGATTGCTATGATTGGTTTGAGTTGCATGTTTTATTATTGGTGTTGCCCTATGGTGCTCTCCATGTCGCGCAAGCGTGAGGGATTCCCGCTGTAGGGTTTGCAATATGTTTATGATTTGCTTATGGTGGGTGGTGTGAGTGACAGAAGCACAGACCCGAGTAAGTAGGTTGTTTGCTTATGGGATAAAAGGGACTTGATACTTTAATGCTATGGTTGGGTTTTACCTTAATGATCTTTAGTAGTTGCGGATGCTTGCTAGAGTTCCAATCATAAGTGCATATGATCCAAGAAGAGAAAGTGTGTTAGCTTATGCCTCTCCCTCAAATAGAATTGCAATAGTGATTACCAGTCTAGTAACATAGTCAATTGCTTAGGGACAATTTCACAACTCCTACCACCAATTTTCCACACTCACTATATTTACTTTATTGCTTCTTTATCTAAACAGCCCCTACTTTATATTTACGTGTTCTTTATTATCTTGCAAACCTATCCAACAACACCTACAAAGTACTTCTAGTTTCATACTTGTTCTAGGTAAAGCGAACACTAAGCATGCGTAGAGTCGTATCCGTGGCAGATAGGACTTGAGAGAATATTTGTTCTACCTTTAGCTCCTCGTTGGGTTCGACACTCTTACTTATCGAAAGAGGCTACAATTATCCCCTACACTTGTGGGTTATCAACGACTAAATGACAAACTACTCCAACAAGATATAAGTGAAGATCAATGAGTAGCTAAATAATTATGTAACTATGTGAAGACTCTCTCTCATTTAAGAATTTCAGATCTTGGTATTTTATTCAAACATCAAGCAAAACAAAATAAAATGACATTGCAACCGTAGCACAACTCATGTGAAGAAGCAAAAACTTATGTTCAACCGATACTAACCGATAGTTGTTGAAGAAGAAAGGTGGGATGCCTAACGGGCCATCATCAAGCTTAGATGCTTGATACTTCTTGAAATATTATCTTGGGGTGCCTTGGGCATCCCCAAGCTTGAACTTTTGTGTCTCCTTAATTCCTCTCATATCATGGTTTCTCTTTTATCAAAAGCTTCATCCACACCAAACTCAACAAGAACTCGTGAGATAGGTTAGTATAAACCAATGCAAAACCTTATCATTTTCTACTGTAACAAATCACTAAAATTATTATTCAACGTTGCATACTAAATTCCTCTGCATATTTAACACTCCTATCCTCAAATAGAATCATTAAACAAGCAAACATATGCAAACAATACAACCATAACAGCAATCTGCCAAAACAGTACAGTCTGTAAAGAATGCAAGATTCATCATACTTCCCTAACTCCAAAAATTATGAGAAAAATACCTCACTGTATAAGATTTATCAGAGCTCAATATGCAAAAAAATTCAACATTATACCATTCTCTGACTTTTCTAGGGAATTTTTGCAACAGCGGTAAACTTTCTGTTTTCAAACAGCAACATGTATACTAGCAAAATAAGCATGGTAAAGGCTACCCTGGACATTTTTATTGAAAATAAAGATGCAAAATATTAATCTAAATTACAGCAAGAAAATACTAACAAGAGAAAATGACGCTCCAAGCAAAACACATATCATGTGGTGAATAAAAATATAGCTCCAAGTAAAGTTACCGATAGACAAAGACGAAAGAGGGGATGCCATCCGGGGCATCCCCAAGCTCAGGCTCTTGGTTGTCCTTGAATATTACCTTGGGGTGCCTTGGGCATCCCCAATCTTAGGCTCTTGCCACTCCTTATTCCATAGTCCATCGAGTCTTCACCCAAAACTTGAAAACTTCACAACACAAAACTCAACAGAAAACTCGTAAGCTCCGTTAGTATAAGAAAATAAAACCACCACTTAGGTACTGTAATGAACTCATTCTAAATTCATATTGGTGTAATATCTACTGTATTATAACTTATATATGGTTCATATGCTCCGATACTACTCATAGATTCATCAAAATAAGCAAACAACACATAGAAAACATAATCTGTCAAAAACAGAACAGTCTGTAGTAATCTGTATCAAACGTATACTTCTGGAACTCCAAAAATCCTACCAAATTAGGAAGTCCTAAGAAATTTGCGTAAAAATCCAGATCAAAACGAATCAGATCAAAAGCACGTTTCTGTGAATTATCAAAACTAATTTACTGGGTGCAAAAGTTCCTGATTTTCAGCAGGATCAACACAACTATCACCGTAAGCTATCCTAAAGGTCCTACTTGGCACTTTATTGAAACAAAAGCTATAAAACATGATTACTAAAGTAACATATTCATGTGAACACAAAAAAATAGTAAGGGTAAATATTGGGTTGTCTCCCAACAAGCGCTTTTCTTTAATGCCTTTCTAGCTAGGCATGATGATGACAATGATGCTCACATAAAAGATAAGAATTGAAACATAACGGGAGCATCATAAAGCATATAAATAGCACATTTAAGTCTAATCCACTTCCTATGCATATGGATTTTGTGAGCAAACAACTTATGGGAACAATAATCAACTAGCATAGGAGGGCAAAACAAGCATAACTTCAAGATTTTAAGCACATAGAGAGGAAACTTGATATTATTGCAATTCCTACAAGCATAAGTTCCTCCCTCATAATAATTTTCAGTAGCATCATGAATGAATTTAACAATATAACCAGCACCTAAAGCATTATTTTCATGATCTACAAGCATAGAAAATTTACTACTCTCCAGATAAGCAAAATTCTTCTTATTCGGAATAGTGGGAGTATCATAAGAGACTTGAATACTATAAATTGTTTCCACAATAAAAGAGTAATGTTCAGAAAAGGGGTAATCATAATCATGACAAGTTTTATAAATATAATCATCACTACTTTTTATAGCATAAGTTTCATCACAATAATCATCATAAGTAGCAACTTCGTTCTCATCATAATCGATTGAAACCTCTTCCAAGATAGTGGGATCATCACTAAATAAAGTTGACACTCTTCCAAATCCACTTTCATATTCATCACAATAAGATTCAACATCCTCCAAAATAGTGGGATCACTACTTCCTAAAGTTGACACTCTTCCAAACCCACTTTCATCAATATAATCATCATAGGTAAGAGGCATGCTATCATCATAACAACTTTGCATATCAAAACTTGGGATGCTAAAAATATCTTCTTCATTAAACATAGCATCCCCAAGCTTGGGACAAACATTAATTGCAGCAAATATATTCTCAAATATGTCATCCTCATCAAACCTAGCTTCCCCAAGCTTGGGCCCTTTCATATCATAAGCATAATCACTCTCATCATTAACAGTATGGATAGCACTAGTAGTATAGCAATTATCATCATCACAATGAGTAGTAGGAGCAACATCATTTGGGAGAGATACCTTTCTACCTTTGTTTCTCCATTTTCTCTTTTTATTCTTCACATTATGTGTGGGTTCAACCTTCTTCTTTGTGCTCCTTATTGATGGGATTGGTTGAATAGAAAGCTCCTCCTCGTTACCTGATTCATCATTAGAAATAATAAGAGGATAATGGAAAGTCTCTTCCCTTTCATTAGTATTCTCTTCATCTTCTATTTGCTTTCTTTTCTTTATGTAATTGGCAATATAAGGATTTTCAATGCAATTCACCGCACAATACAAATAAATCTTCTCTAGATCAATATCAAGAAAATTCTCAAGATTAAATTCTGGAATATGCTTGGTTGCACGTTTCAATTCTTCATAACCCAAAAGCAAACTAAGTTCATTATGATGTGCAAGGGAAATCAAATCATTACAATTTTTGGACACAATTCGATCATGAAACAATTTGCATCGGAGATTTAAATGACCATGTTCATTGCAAAGTTCACAAGTACGGCGGAGAAATTTTAAATTTTCAGCACTAACATTAAGCCTTTCTTGCAACCATTTAGTTTCTAAGTGCTTATGCCTCTTGCAATATCTATTTTCCCTATTTGGTGTGTACTTGCAAACCCAATTCACTCCACAAAAATCGACATGCTTATAAGATATATTTTCATCATGACTAGTGCAATCATCATTAGTACTATGGATATTCAAAGAGTTCATACTAACAACATTGCAATCATGCTCATCATTCAAAGATTTAGTACCAAGCATTTTAATACATTCTTCTTCTAGCACTTGAGCACAATTTTCCTTCTCATCATACTCACGAAAGATATTAAAAAGATGAATCGTATGAGACAAACTCAATTCCATTTTTTGTAGTTTTCTTTTATAGACTAAACTAGTGATAAAACAAGAAACAAAAAGATTCAATTGCAAGATCTAAAGATATACCTTCAAGCACTCACCTCCCCAGCAACGGCGCCAGAAAAGAGCTTGATGTCTACTATGCAACCTTCTCTTTGTAGACGTTGTTGGGCCTCCAAGTGCAGAGGTTTGTAGGATAGTAGCAAATTTCCCTCAAGTGGATGACCTAAGGTTTATCAATCCGTGGGAGGCGTAGGATGACGATGGTCTCTCTCAACAACCTTGCAACCAAATAACAAAGAGTCTCTTGTGTCCCCAACACACCCAATACAATGGTAAATTGTATAGGTGCACTAGTTCGGCGAAGAGATGGTGATGCAAGTGCAATATGGATAGTAGATATGAGTTTTTGTAATCTGAAATTATAAAAACAGCAAGGTAACTAATGATAAAAGTGAGCGTAAACGGTATTGCAATGCTAGGAAACAAGGTCTAAGGTTCATACTTTCACTAGTGCAAGTTCTATCAATAATAATAACATAATTGGATCATATAACTATCCCTCAACATGCAACAAAGAGTCATTCCAAAGCCACTAATAGCGGAGAACAAACGAAGAGATTATGGTAGGGTACGAAACCACCTCAAAGTTATCCTTTCTGCTCGATCTATTCAAGAGTCTGTAGTAAAATAACATGAAGCTATTCTTTCCGTTCAATCTATCATAGAGTTCATACTAGAATAACACCTTAAGACACAAATCAACCAAAACCCTAATGTCACCTAGATACTCCATTGTCACCTCAAGTATCCATGGGCATGATTATACAATATGCATCACACAATCTCAGATTCATCTATTCAACCAACACAAAGTACTTCAAAGAGTGCCCCAAAGTTTCTACCGGAGAGTCAAGACGAAAACGTGTGCCAACCCCTATGCATAGGTTCATGGGCAGAACCCGCAAGTTGATCACCAAAACATACATCAAGTGGATCACGTGATATCCCATTGTCACCACAGATAAGCACGGAAAGACATACATCAAGTGTTCTCAAATCCTTAAAGACTCAATCTGATAAGATAACTTCGAAGGGAAAACTCAATCGAGGGGGAGAAACATCATAAGATCCAACTATAATAGCAAAGCTCGCGATACATCAAGATCGTGCCATAGAGAGAACACGAGAGAGAGAGAGAGAGAGATCAAACACATAGCTACTGGTACATACCCTCAGCCCTAAGGGTGAACTACTCCCTCCTCGTCATGGAGAGCGCCGGGATGATGAAGATGGCCACCGGTAAGGGATTCCCCCTCCGACAGGGTGCCGGAACGGGCTCCCGAGAGGTTTTTGGTGGCTATAGAGGCTTGCGGCGGCGGAACTCCCGATCTATTGTTGTTTTCGATGTTTTTAGGGTATATGGGAATATATAGGCGAAAGAAGTCGGTCGGGGGAGCCTCGAGGGGCCCACGAGACAAGGGGCGCGCCCAGTAGGGGGGCGCCCCCCACCCTCGTGGCCACCTCGAAGCTTCCTTGCCTTCAACTCCAAGTCTCCTGGATCGCTTCCGTTCCAAAAATAATGCTCCCGAAGGTTTCATTCCGTTTGGACTCTGTTTGATATTCCTTTTCTTTGAAACACTGAAATAGGCAAGAAAACAGCAATATGGGCTGGGCCTCCGGTTAATAGGTTAGTCCATAAAATAATATAAAAGTGTATAATAAAGCCCATAAACATTCAAAACAGATAATAAAATAGCATGAATGCTTCATAAATTATAGATACGTTGGAGACGTATCAATTGCTCACTTGTCTCTTATAGTGGTTAGTGCCTTAGTGGATGCCTGGATGCTAGTGATTAGTTTAATGATAGTGGGGTTAGTGCCTTAGTGGATGCTCCTTGGTTGAATAAAATAATGATGGCTCTTAGATTAATGGGTGGATTAGAATAAAGGCTAGTTGAATACTAATGCATGATGTGTTGCTCAACAATGGATTAGTTTAATGACTAGTTGAATGTTGATTAGTTTAATGGCTAGTTGATTATCGCTGTTTGCTACATCTGCATGGGTAGAGCAGTTTAGTTGCTGCCACAACAGCCTTTTCATATGTCTGGTACCCTTTTGTCTATCTAGTAAGTACTATATTGTTTGTTGCCTTGTTGCAATGGCAGCCCTTTTATCAGTTATGCTAATATTCCTTTGTGTTTGGTTGTTTGCTGCAGGTAGTAGAAGTGTAGCACCATGGATGGAATTGCAACAGCTGATGGGGGTGAGCCCACCTATGATCCAATGAAAGATCCAACAAGGAAGCCACAACGGTCAAATGATCCGGGATGGAACTATGGATATTGGTCTGAGCCTTGAAATCGGGATCTTGTTGTGTGCACTCTTTGTGGCAAGATTACTTCTAGAGGGATCAAGAGGCATAAAGAGCATCTTGCGGGCATCGGGGGAGATGCAATTGGTTGTCCTAAGGCCACCACACAATTGAGGAGAGAAATGGGAGCATATTTGGAGCAAAATAGGAGGATCAAGGGAGTAGTAGATGTAGATGATGCTCCTGATGTTGTGGAGGTGAGTTCAGTTGGAGCAAACATCGCCTCTAAAAGGCCAAGCTCAGGGACAGCAACCAAACAGAATAAGAAAGCGTTTATCACCAACATGCAAGGTAAAAAGAAGTCTGTTGCTGCTGCCGCCAATAGTTCCAAGCCAACTGTTGCCATGGTATGAAGAACACCTGAGGATCTTGTAGATGAAAGATGCTCTGGGTGTTCTCAAAGCACCATGGAGTCCAGCACAAAGACTCTAGAAGAGAGGCATTATGTCAATATGCAATGGGCATTGTTCTTTTACGAGTGTGGCATTCCATTCAATGCTACAAGTAGTAGGCAGTTTGAGGTTGCAATTGAAGCCTCTTGTCAATATGGTTCAGGTTACAAGCCTCCTAGTGCACATGAGCTGAGAGAGCCATTGCTTAATGATTGTGTGAAGGAAACATGACTTTTGAGGAGGCAACACGAGGCAGCATGGAAAAAATATGGATGCACACTCATGTCGGATGGCTGGTCGGATAAAAGAGGACACCATTTGATTAACTTCCTTGTTAATAGTCCAAAGGTCACTTTCTTCTTGGAGTCAGTTGATGCCTCAAGTGTATGTCATGACGGTGATATGATAGCTGATTTGCTTGAGAAGAGAATTTTGGATGTTGGAAAAGAGAATGTGGTACAAGTTATCACCGATAATGGTGCTAATTACAAGAAAGCTTGCCACCTTCTAATGGAGAGGATGCCTACTCTATATTGGAGCCCGTGTGCATGTCATTGCTTGGACCTAATGTTGGAAGATATAGGAAAGTTGAAGGCATTTAAGAAGCCTATTGCAGGGGCTAGACGTGTCACAACTTTCATCTATAGACATGGAGGACTTCTTAGTCTAATGAGGAAGGCCACGGGTGGGGATCTTGTGAAACCAGCAGCCACTCGTTTTGCCACAGCCATCCTCACACTTAGGAGTTTGGTCAAGAACAAGGCCGCATTGAGGAGTTTATTTACATCTGATGAATGGGTTGGGAACAAGTTAGCAAAAACACAAGTTGGCTTGAATGTGCAAGAGATTATACGTTCAATGGAGTGGTGGAAGGCAATTGAGGACTGCCTTAGAGCTTCAACTCCACTTATTAGAGTTCTTAGAGTAGCGGATGGTGATGAGAAGCCTGCCATGCCAAAGATTAAAGCACTTATGATTTATGCAAAGGAGAGGATCAATCTAGGTTTCCCTTAACAAAACAAGCAACCATTGCTCAAGAAGATCTTGGCCATTGTTGACAAGCGTTGGGAGAATCAAATGGATCATCCATTGTATGGGGCTGCTCTATGTTTGAACCTAGAAAAGTTCTTTCCTATTGTAAGCAGAAATGATGATGCCTTAGTTGGGGAGCTTAGGAGCTGCTTTAATGATGTGCTTGCAAAAATGGTACCGGATGCCAATGTTCGAAAAAAGATTGATCAACAATCTGTGCTCTATGAGGGCCAGCGAGAAGGCTTTTCTATTCCATTGGCGCTCGAGACCATGAGCACAAGAAACCCTCGTAAGTCATATTAAATGCATCATGTTAATTTCAGCATGTTAATTCCAGTTCCAGCAATGTAATTTCTGTACAAACTCTTAATATGTGTCAGTTTTTATCATTTTAGTTGATTGGTGGAGTTCATTTGGTGGTCGGGCCATTGACCTACAAAGGTTTGGAAAGCGCATTATAAGTCTTTGTGCTTCATCATCTGGTTGTGAGAGGAATTGGAGCACGTTTGAATTTGTAAGTCAACTAGTAAAGCAGTATTTGCGTTTGTACAGAAAAGGAACAGGTTTCACTTGTTGTAAGTCAACTAGTAAAGCAGTATTTGTGTTTGTAAGTCAATTTGTAAGTTATTTACTTATTTCACTTGTTGTTTCTACTTTGTAGATCCATACGAAGAAAAGGAATAGGTTACAATGGAAAAGGTTGAATGATCTTGTCTTTGTTTCATACAACTGGAAGAATATGCAACGGTTTCAAAAGAGGCATGAGAAGGTGGGAGAGAATAGCTTTGAGGCTTTGGTCATTGAGGATTTTGATTGGGGCAATGAGTGGGTGGACCCATCACTATCACAACCTCAAGGTGCTCGAGGTTGTCCTGAAGACAATCAAGACATTACATAGGAGGATGTTGATGTGGCTATTGGTGCATCTTCAAACCTTCGAGGCCGCAATCTGCATAGGACATCAACTACACTTTGTAGGGGCCAGACAAATGTCCGTCTGCAACACTACGCACGCAAGAGACCTACTACAACACGACCTACAATTCCTGAAGAAGATGAGGCAGAGGAGGACTTGGAGCAAGAACAACACTCAAGTATGCCCAATGCAGAGGGGGAGGATTCAGACTACATTGAGGATGATGATGATGTGAGCAATGATGATCAAGAGCCAACTAATGTTGACCAAGATGGTGAAGACATCACCAATGCCAATGAGTTTGATGATGATGACTTTTGATTGAGACTTTGAGAGTGGAGAGACATGAGAGAGCTGAGCTGGCCACCTTTACCCCTTTTGCTATGCTGGAATTATCTATTATTCTGTTTGTCTTATGTGGACCTTCTTTATGTGGACTACTGGACTTGTGTCATTTGAATTGGTTAATGGTTATGTAATATGCCATGCATTGAAGATTGTAGTTGCACTCATACTTGCTATCTTTCTTTCCACTTTTGCTTGCTGCCTCACTTTTATTTCTATTTTTTGTGGAATGTGCACTGGTAAGTGATACATTATTCTAACATATTTGTTCATGACTTCATGTTGATGCAGAATTCTGATGGGGAGAAAAGCAAGTGCAAAGAGGATGGGAATGGATGCTATATGGGCTCTACAACAATCAATTGGAAGGTGTGTATGGCTGTATGCCTAGTTGCTTTATGCCTACCAAATTCTACTTAATTCTGTTGCTTACAAGTCTCTAAGGCATCGCCTCGCCTTATGCCTTAGCGCTTAGGCAGTGAGCCCCCCCCCCCAGCGCCTCGCCTCGCCTTACCGCCTTAAAAACATAGGTCCTAGGATGGTCATTCTTGTTGAGTGATAACCAGGGTAGCTCCACTGTATAAACAGATTGATCTGTGATAAGAGATGACGGGGGTAGGTTATATGATTGAGGAAAACCGAATCTGAGCCCACTGTGCAATGAACCCTGAACCTTTTTTATTTGTATTTGAAGATGTTGCTTATTTATGATCCAGTGGCTTTCGTGCTGGGGCGATGATGATTAGCCGTGGCTGAAATAAGTGTGCCTTTGAGCAATCGAGGCACCTGTGGGTATCAAGTTGCATCCTCCCTCTTGTCTCTAGAATCCTTGTTGATCCTATGATACTTGTTGATATGTCTTTGGATGGTCATTCTTGTTGAGTGATAACCAGGCCGGCTTCACTGTATAAACAGATTGATCTGGTGATAAGAGATGGGGGGTAGGTTATATGATCGAGGAAAGTCAGATCTGAGCCCACTATGCATTGAACCCTGGATCATTTTTATTTGTATTTAAAGGTGTTGCTTATTTATGCTCCAGTGTTTATAGTTGTCTTATGTAAAGATTTCTTCTCTCTCATACCTTTATGGCATATGAGTTTTTCTTGATCTTTTATTGTTTGTTGTTGGTCCTTGATTTAATATGGTTAAGAGTAAGCTGCACTTTGTTATACTAGAAAGACATGCTCCCGACAAGCTAGTTGGATGTGCTTTGGTTACTGACATGGTTTGGTTAATGCCAGATTTAATTGGATGTTTAGTTTGGTTAAAAAGATGATGCCATGTGACATTCAGTATTTATGTCCAGGTCACAGATCATATGCAAATAAACTATTTAAATGGATATTGCAGTTCACACTCTCTCTGATGTTAGCTCTATTCTGTTGGATAAAAGTAATAGAGGCAACATGTATGCTGCATTGAGTTATTTTTTATATATAATGGATTATCTATGTATTCTCCAGTCATATGCTTTGTGCTTATGATATTTCTACTAAACCAATCGTGACACTTGATATATATGCATGGTTGTTGGCGACCGGATGCCACCACCGCCGCCAATGCCATCGTTTGATCTTACCGTTCTATGGCCCAAAGGTTGATGACTGCCATGAGGCACTACCCAATTAAATCTTCGTAAGTTGTTGAGCCTGAACTTTTCTTCTTAATTATTTTCATCTTCTTAGCCTTGCCACATCATCTCTTAAAAATAATTTGAATCCATCAACTGTGTGCTCTGCCTATGCAATTCATTGAACCTTAAGATCAAAACATTCATAAGTTGTAGCCCAGTCTCCAACTACCTCTTGAATATTAACATTTTTGTTGGAAAAAGAAGAAAGATTGGATCATAGCTTGCACTAAATGAAAATGAAGTTTTTTTTACATTTTGTTTACTCACTGGGAGGGTCGCTATTTATATGCTTTGCTTCAACTTCTTCCGGATCACCATGGAAATCATTTGTACAGGAGCTCTGGAACAAGGAAAACAATAATCACAAGGATGGAGGCTTAACATGTATTCGGTTTGCCATCTGGTGTTTATTTAATTTATTGATGGTGTGACCAAAACCAGATTACATTTTCTAATGTTAGTATTGGAGTGTTATCTGCAATGGCATCTACTATATATATACTGAAAGTAGTTTTATTTATCTATAGAGCTTGATATATTTTCTAAAAGCACTTAATATGCTTCTATTTTTATCTATGACTGCTGAATTATTATATGACAAATTAATATACTATATATGACAAATTTTTCCTACTACCGGGTGTAGTTACTCCCACTTTTGTTTCATATATGTTCTAGGTAGTATCTATCATATCGGAGAGTATGTACGCGTAGTATATAGTATATTAGAATGTTTAGGTAGTTTATATACTACTTTTTTGGTAGTATATACCATATTGTTTGCATACTTTATTTCGCGTACAAATATGTACGTATTTCACAAATACAATAAAACTATAAGCTCACTTGCAATTTTTTCATATAACTCACTTTGGAGTATCTTAGATATAGTATATAAATATAATAAAAATAATAAATTGGAGTATATACTACCACATGGTAGTATATAAGAAATGGGTGTAGCTACACCCGGTAGTAGGATGCATTTTCCCTATATATATATGGCTTACTGATGCTCTTATGGTACTGAACAACATATTCTCATTTAGTGCACTATAGATTTAGATGCTCTTATGGTACATATGGCTTACTGGTGCTCTTATGGTATGGCACACTTCGGTGATTTGTTCCAATAAACATCAGAGTTCTATTTTTGTGCAACTGTACTCAAGCACACACAAAGCCTGCTTGATTGATTTCTTTATATACTAGCAGCAGTGTGTGTACGTGCGTGTCTCCTCTTCTTCTCTGCATGGATTGATCGATCCCCTACCTGTTTCTTTGATTCGGAGCAGCAGGAATCGTCCATGGATGAGGACGACCACCGAGACCTCCACAGCGACGTCGACGCCCCGCACATGGTCGAGCTGGACGGAAGAACGGTGCCTTGGTCACTCTCTATGATCGTGGTCGTCCGCACCAGTGTGGTGCAGCCGAGCTAGCCCAGCAACCATGTCGTGCACAAGGGCCAACTCCACCTCTATAGCTCCTCAGGTAAGCAGCAAACCATGGTCCTTTCAGTTTCCAGAGTTTTTTTGGGGGGTTTTATGGTGCTGATGCCTTCTCTTCTCCATTGAGCATCCTCAACAGGCAAGAAGAAGTGCCATCACTGGTATGAAACTCATGCCAGGGGAAGGGATTCCATCACTGTCTTTTGATCAGCAAGTGTAATCTCCATTCATGATCGTCCCTATTTAGCATTCATCAGCACAATGCCATCTTCAGTGCCCCTCTCTAGGCCCTCACTCTAAATTCTTTCAGTTTTAAGGAAGGAAACAATTTATATGCATTTATACAAAAATTTTCAATTTATTGCTGCTTTGCTATGACACTGTTTCTAGCTCTTGTTCATAGTGTTCGAGTTTACATAGTGTTAATGTTCACTAAATAGTATGAGAGGGTTGATTGATGCTATATATACAGCCAAGTTTCTACACACTTGCATCAGTTTGCAGATATTTCCAGTTAAAAGATTGTACTCTGCTCTGCTCTGAGCTGGGCATTCTATTTCTCTATAAAAAAAATTGCTTGCTTTGTTTGTCAACCCTTGCTTATTTATTTTTTGTTCGTTTTGGATGCAGTAGGTGCCCTCCCTCCATGGACGAGGAGGACATTGACCTGGACCTTGACGACGACGACGTCCAACCCACACAAGGTCGTTGCCACCCAATAAACTTATTTTCTTCTTCCATTCCAAGTTACCTCTGCTCTGTTTCTGCAATTCACTCATTGTTCACTAGCTATAGATCTGTATGCTTCTGTTGGTGGTGGTTGGTGAGGTGACGCTGGAAGGCGTGGAGGCGTCGACGATGAAAGAGAAAAAGAAGAGGACATACCGTACAGCTACCCACCGCTGCTCACCTCGATGGCTCGACCACCTCTGCTGTGCCGCCGACGACATAGGGGAGGCCGAGGTGATCATCGACGGTGCTCACCCCGACCCCCTTGGGATCTAGGGGAAGGGGCTATTGCGGCGGTGGCACTGGGAGAGGCGGCGGCGGCGCTCGGAGAGGAGGCACCTACTTTATTTCTACTTCCACTTTTCTTCTGCACCTATAGTTTCAATGCTTTATCTGCTCGTGGAGCTATGCTTCTGTTGCATTGGGCTAAGATTTGATTGCTTGAAGGTGTATGTCCAGGTGTAAGTGCAGACTCATTGTTGATGTTGAATACTGTGGAGTAAGAATGATCTGTCTCAGCAATTTTCTGGTTCAGGTCGTTGACATATTTGGGTTCTAGGTCACATAAATAAAATTTAGAGTTAACTGATCTGGCTCAGCAATTTTCTGCATTAGATATCTTTTTATGCTTAGTTTTTTTGTGAATTCTACAATTTGTAGCTTTGAGCTAAACTGACATTTTTTTAGTCAACCTACATTCCTGGATGTTTTCAAACTGATAATATTTTCGTAAGTTTAGGTTTGCGCTTGGCTTTATCAGAATTAGAATATAGAAAATGTGTTGGAGAAGTGCCTATTTTGAAACTTCATTGCTTTAACCATTTGTTTTTATGAAATAATATTCAGTCAGTTTAAAATTATTTTCATGTAGATTGGATTTTGTTATAGGAACACTCAAAGAAACTAAAGTTTGATCATGGAAAGGTCCGGCATAAATTTATTTATTTGTATTAACAAACTTTTCAGTGATCATAATTTAATAGCACATGCTAAACCTGAATTACTACTAACTTTGTATTACCCGCTTGATCAAAACGTTGGGACCGGCACCCTCGCGTCATGGCGCGAACCCAATCTAGTATCCAAGAGTGAAGTATCAATTGAAGTTACACACCCTTAGAAGTACCCAAGATTTAGTGTTGATCTTTCTTACGTGTTTCGCTCAGTTCACTGGTGGTTGGATACGTACAAAACCCTACCGACGCGGTCGTTCTCCTACTCCCTCTCTCCCCTCGCTGCCACCCAAGGACATGGTGATGTTATGAATGTTTCTCTCCCGCGGCGAGGTGGTGGTCTTGAATGACACAACTCATGAGGGATAATGGTGGTCATGAGAAAGTCTTAGCAGTTGCAAAAGTAAGCTTCTGTTATATGGAGGACGACTTACTCTCACCAATGTTGTTCTTAGTAGCCTACCGATTATCATATCCTCTTTCCTTGAAATGCCTAAAGAAGTGTTAAAAAAAGTTAGACTTTTACCATTTTAGGTTCTTCTGGCAATGCGAGGAGAAGAAGTGAAAGTACAAACTTGCTAAATGGATATTTTGTGCAGGCCTAAGGATCAAGGTGGGTTGTGCATTTAAAACCTTGTACGGGAAAACAAATGCTCACCCGACAAATGGGTGCAGAAGTTGCTTAAGGAGGAGGGTGTTTGGGAAGAGTTATTGCATAACATTGTACTCTAAAATGATATACCAAGTTGATGTGAAGTCTACTGAATCGCTGTTTTGGACGGAATTGATGGAGGTCAAGCATCATTTTTTATGAGAGGTTCGTTTATGGTTGGTGATGGCCAATCAATGAGTTTCTGCTAAGATACCTGGTTGGGTGACTTCCCATTAGCTCTTCAACATCCTACCCAATACAATATTTTGTTAAGGAAGGACTCCTTGGTGGCCTCTGTTTTGGGGGCTAGCCCATTGAATATTCAATTCTGTAGAGCTTTACTTGGTGACAAATGGACTATAGGTGGATCCATTTAGTTAGTAGGTTAGTGTCGATCAAGCTACCTAGAGGCTAAATATGTTCTGGTGTAGGTGAGCACCAATGATGTCTTCACAGTTCACTGTGAAGTATATGTACGCGGATCTTATGAATTCTAGGCCTATTTTCACATAAAGCATATACGAAAAAAGGTCCCTTCTAAAATAGAAGTCTTCGTGTGGTTCTTGTAGAGCGGGGTAGTTCTTACTGATGATAATCTTGCAAAGCGTAATTTGCAGGGTAACACAAAATGTTGTTTTTGTGATCAAGATGAAACAATTAGTTATTTGTTCCCGACGCTACATTAATTCAAAGCACAATTCACGATACTTTCAATATATCACCACCAACAAGTATATCAAATTTGTTTGAGAGTTGGCTGGGTGGTATACACCATAATTTGAAGGGGAAAATTTGTGTCGGATTTGTGTCATTCTTTAAGCGATTTGGAATTGCCGAAATATGAAATAGATACTCTGTCTTTTTGAGCTACTTTCTAGCCTCAAGATGAACTGTCATAAGAGTGGGCCTTTTTGCTTTGGTAGATCCAAAGAAAATGAAAACCAATATAGACACTTATTCGGCTGTGAGGTTGGCACACTCCTATTTACTTATCTTGGTATACCCATTCATCATCATAAGTTCACTAACAAAGAATGGAAAGTTATTGAAGATCGGTTCAGAAAAAAGCTGAGTAGTTGGAAGGGTAAACTCATGTCATATGTGGCACAATTAACTCTTATCAATGCAGTTCTCACAAGTTTCCCGTGTTTATGTCGTCTTTTTTTTAAATACCCAAATGGGTATTAAAGAGAGTTAAGAGACTTGATTTCTATCGATCTTGGTTCTTCTGGCAATGTGATGAGGACAAATGGAAGTATCGACTGGCTAAATGAGATGTCTTGTGTAGGCCTAAGGACCAAGGTGGGTTGGATATCGAAAACATGGAAATTAAAAATAGATGCTTGCTTAGCAAATGGCTATTTGAGTTAAAAAATGAGGAAGGTGTCTGGCAAGAGCTAGTTCACAATAAATATCTATATTCCACGGCCTTATCTAGCAGAAGCCAAACCAATTCTCTGTTTTGGAAGGGCTTGATTATTCTTTTTTCTTTATGAGAGGTTCATTTGAAGTTGGCGATGAACAATCCATGGTCTTTTGGAAAAATACCTTGCTAGGTGACAATCCGCTCATGGTTCAGTACCCATCATTGTATAATATAGTGCGCAAGAAAGATGACATAGTTCAACTGGTCCTTCGTTCAGCACCTCTCAACATCCAATTCAGGAGGGCCTTGATTGGTGATAAATGGACAACGTGGCTTCATTTAGTTCGTAGATTGATGTTGGTCAACCTATCTCATATGCCCGATGTTTACTATCAAGTCTATGTATGCAGATCTTATCACTAAGGGGCATGTGTTCCTGATGACCCGCAAGTATAGGGGATCAATCATAGTCCTTTCAACAAGTAAGAGTGTCGAACCCAACGAGGAGCAGAAGGAAATGACAAGTGATTTTCAGCAAGGTAATTTCTGCAAGTACTTAAATTGTCGGTAACAGGTAGTTTGATAGCAAGTAAATTTGTAACAAGCAAGTAACATTAACGGCAAATAAAGTGCAGCATGGTAGCCCAATCCTTTTTATAGCAAAGGACGGGCTGGAACGGTCTCTTATAATAAGCAAAGCATTCTTGAGGCCACACGGGAATTTCATCTAGTCACTTTCATCATGTTGGTTTGATTCCTGTTCGCTACTTTGATAATTTGATATAAGGGTGGACCGGTGCTTGGGTGTTGTTCTTACTTGAACAAGCCTCCCACTTATGATTAACCACCTCGCAAGCATCTGCAACTACGAGAAAATTATTAAGATAAAATCTAACCATAGCATTAAACATATGGATCCAAATCAGTCTCTTACGAAATAGCGCATAAACTAGGGTTTAAGCTTATGTCACTCTAGCAACCCATCTTCTGATAACTACTCCACAATGCATTCCCTTAGGCCCAAAGATAGTGAAGTGTCATGTAGTCGACGTTCACATAACACCATTAAGTGAATCACAACATATACATATCATCAAAATATCGAATGGATATCAAATTCACATGATTACTTGCAACATGACTTCTCCCGTGGCCTCAAGAACAAAGGTAACTACTCACAAATAATATTCATGCTCAAGATCAGAGGGGTATTAAATAGCATAATGGATCTGAACATATAATCTTCCACCAAATAAACCATATAGCAATCAACTACAAGATGTAATCAACACTACTAGTCAACCGAAGGTGCCAACCTAAGGTTCCGGTACAAAGATTGAACACAAGAGATGAGCTAGGGTTTAAGATGAGATGGTGTTGTTGAAGATGTTGATGAAGATTGGCCTCCCAAAGATGATAGTATTGTTGGTGATGACGATGCCTTTGATTTCCCCCTCCGGGAGGGAAGTTCCCCCGGTGGAATCGCTCCGCCGGAGGGCAAAAGTGCTCCTGCCCAAGTTCCGCCTCGAGACGGCGGCGCTCCATCCCGAAAGTCCTCCCCTTATTTTTTCTAGGTCAAAAGACCCTATGTACCAGAAGATGGGCACCGGAGGTGGGCTGCGCTGCCCACCACCCACCAGGGCGTGCCTGGGGGGCCTGGCGCGCCCTGGTGTCTTGTGGGCACCTGGCATCCCCCCTCTGGTAGTTATTTCCTCTAATATTTATTATATATTTCAAAATAATTCTCCGTAAAATTTCAGCTCATTTGGAGATGTGCAGAATAGGTATCTCTGAGATAGCTTTTTCAGGTCCAGAATTCCGGCTGCCGGCATTCTCCCTCTTTATGTAAACCTTGCATATTATGAGAGAAAAGACATTAGAATTACTCCATAAGGTATTACTATGCATAAACACATTATAAATAATAGTACGAAAGCATGATGCAAAATGGACGTATTAGTTCCATAGAGAGCATATTTGGAAAATCAAAGTGTCTTTAAAGATTAAAAAATGTGGTTTGTTCAGAGGGAGGTGATCCTCACCAAAGATAATTTTGCAAAAATTGGAAAGAATGTAAGAAGAGTTGTTTTATGACTAGGAAGAAACAATTCAACATCTTTTATTTCCTACCATTTTGCAGCTTTGATTTGGCGCACGTTTCATGTTACATATAATTTCCACCCTCAACAAGTATCCCAAATTTGTTTGGAAACTAGTTGGTTGGTATTAACAAAAAGTTTAAGGGTCATATCCGTGTAAGGGCTTGTGCCTTACTTTGGGTAATTTGGAATTGCCAGAATGACTGTGTTTTTAACATGTCTCGCTCTATTAACTTTTTGCAACTTGTCTTCAGAGCCACAACATCAATCCTTATGTGGTCATCACTTCTGCGTGGGGACGCTGGGAAGCTCATGGCTTTTTAGTGCAAGCTTCTTGAGATGATTGCACAGGTGTTTTTCAACCGGTTTTGGTTGGCATGTCACTAATAGATTATGTGGTTAAGTCATGTAATATGTCTATTGTACCAATCAGTTGTGGTGTTTTTTTTTTCTTTTCGTCGTGTTAGTTGATACTTTCTACTTTTCGAACCTATTTGTTTTCATTTAATAAAGATGGTTGAGTGGATCATGATGGTGCAGAGGCCGGGGTCTTTCCCTTTTTATCTTACTTTTTAGTTGTTATTCCCTAGAAAAACGTCCTATATTAGATAATATACGATTGTTTTCAATTTGACAGATGTCCAAGGCCTTACGTACGAGATATGCGGTTGTATCAACCAAGAGGCTTTTGTACACCACCTTCACGTACTAGTATCTTATCTATTCTATACCTACTAATAAAAAAATAGGTATTTTTAGTCCGTCATGCTATTTTATGGAAAACCCCCTGATGTTTCTTACATGAAACTCGCAGTACATATCAAATGTTTTTTAAAATACTCATATCTTCTAAAAAGTAAAAACACGTTATATATGGAATTTGATTAGAAAAATATATAGAATCTGAATGTGATGTTATTTTACCTGTTAACCATTTAAAAAAACTATATAGGGTGCAATCTTAATCAACAGTGCATTATTCATCTTTCTTTCATATCGGTAATGATCCGGATTGTGGATGAACATCTCAGCAAAATTAGGATTGGAGACGAAATTGAAGATCACTTGCCCGTTTCTTTGTACGTATTAAATCTACATGCAAGCCGTGTTTAAATAGAAGACATGTAAAATTTTGAACTTGCACTTTTATAGGCAAAGACCATCTTTGTTTGGGTCGTAGCTACAAATACTTAGATTATACTTTTTTGTAAAATAAAAGCGTGTGTTATTCTTTTCTCCCGTTGTAGCGCACGGGCCCTTTTGCTAGTATAAATAATGGCACAAACATGTACTCTAGTTGCTAAATCATATCCGTTGCTTTCAACTGGATCGCTGGCCAGTGCGTCTAATCTACGGCTGTACTGTTGGCGTAGCCTCGCCCTTGACGTCACCAGCCTACGAGTACTCTCCGATCACCACACGTAAGAAGCTATACCAGGCCGCTGGATCAACTCCCTCCCACCGGAACACATGCGTATAGTACGAAGTGGCCGGCTAAAAACTCACGGGAGAACACAAGGCACCAGACTCGATTATAGCAACAGGGGCGTGTCGCTCCTGATCCTTTATTTCTCTTTTTCTGGTGCTCTTTACAACGTATATGACCGCATATATATATGGGCCAAACCGACCTGAAGCTAGCTAACCTAGCAATCCAAAACTGATTCAAACTAGGACTCCTAGTACTTGACGCTCATGTTGGCATGCAAGCCACGTCTCCGACTCTAATACGTAATTTGGATTAATCTCTAACAATCTCTCCCTAATCCAAACTTACCACATCTACGACTCGACTAAACATGTCATGTCTGTATGCTGAGTATGACCCGCCTGGAAACATGCAGCGCCTCCTTGCTCTACAATGTTGTGCCACCGTCATTGCTTAGCCGCTGCCTTGCACTCGGTCCGCACCATACTCCTTGTACTTGCTTGCAGTAGATCCACTCTCCACTGCTCGCACACCTCCTCGCTTTACAATGGCTTCACCTACCACCGTCCGCCTTCGGCATCACACCGAACCCATGCTAGCCGCAACCAGGACGCTCCACGAGGACATGGACATGACTCACGGAACACCGTGCACACCGCTTCAACCTGTGACTCCTTTGACAAGACGACAGAAAACACAATGACTATTTTTTCTTTTTCTTTTTTTCTTTTTCTATTTTTTTTCTTTCTTTTTTTCTTTTTCTTTAGAACAATCTCGGATCATCCTCATCATCCTGGATGAGATTGCAATCCGCCAGATTTTTCTTCTTACCCCTCTTCTTTTCGGGACACTCATAAGCATGATGTCCTAGGTCTTGGCAATTGAAGCACTTGTCCTTGGATTTATCACGACGACACTCTCTTGCTCTCCACTCTGATCTTGTCAACAAAAGTTGTTCGCCGTCTTGGTCGTCCTCGACATAGCCGTGCAATCGTTCCTCATGAACCTTCAACCTCCCCATGACTTCCTCCATAGCCATCGTCTTAAAATCGCCAAACTGCTCTATGGCAATGCAATCTGGAGAAATTTTGGCGGAACAGCTCGAAGGGTTTTCTTAACGGAGTTGTCTCCTCGAACTTTTCTCCAAGCCCTCGTATCCCATTGACGATGGTTGTCATCCGGAGAGCAAAGTCATCGATTGTTTCCGTGTCCTTCATCTTGAGCCTCTCGAACTCAGACTTGAGGGTTTGCAACCTCGCCTCCTTGATGCGATCGTCCCCAAGACGGTTCGTCTTTATCGCCTCCCAAGCTTCATGTGATGTCGTCTTCTCAGCAATGAAGGCGAACACATCATCTAGGATACTTTGATAGATAGCCGTCAACGCCTTCTGATCCATCGTGTCGTCCACCTTGCCGGAGACGGCCACCACCGCATCCCAAACTCCTTGTGCGCGCATCAACGCCTTCATCTTGACCGCCCAAATTGAGTAGTTGCTCTTCGTCAGCATCAGGTATTGGACAAACACGCTTCCTCCTTTTTCAGCCATGATCTTGACCGTCGCTCCGCAGTCACAGCGCTCACCCAACGATCTTGAGCCTTGCTCTGATACCAAATGTTGGCGTAGCCTCACCCTTGACGCCACCAGCCTACGAGTACTCTCCGATCACCACATGTACGAAGCTATACCAGGCCGCTGGATCAACTCCCTCCTGCCGGAACACACGCGTATACATACGAAGTGGCCGGCTAGAAACTCACGGGAGAACACAAGGCACCAGACTCGATTATAGCAACAGGGGCGTGTCGCTCCTGATCCTTTATTTCTCTTTTTCTGTGCTCTTTACAACGTATATGACCGCATATATATATGGGCCAAACCGACCTGAAGCTAGCTAACCTAGCAATTCAAAACTGATTCAAACTAGGACTTCTAGTACTCAGACGCTCACGTTGGCATGCAAGCCACGTCTCTAACTCTAATATGTAAGTTGGATTAATCTCTAACATGTACTACCAATTAAGAGGCTTTTGTAGCCCATGTCCGTGCGCAGCGGATGCTGATGCTGACAGGCACGGTTGCCGTCGACGCTGTGGCATCATCAACGGCTAATTGACTGAACCGCTAGCTAGCTACTTCGACAGTTCAACGTACTCAGCTCATCATGGAGTCAAACGCCTGCGACAGCCGATCGACCTGTCGAACCAGTTTCCTGTTAGAACAAGAAACTGCAAGACCGTGCCTTTGTACTGCCACCTGCCGTCCTTCTGACATTGACATTTGGATGATCGGTACGTACGGAACATTGACAATATATAATGGCGATTTATTTTGATGTGTCGTGTCATCGACGTCCTTCTGGGATCTGACTTTACTTAATCTCCGTCCATTCTGTCATTCTGATCATTAGATCATTGAGATGGCAATGCTAAGCTCTCATGTGAGTACTCGGTCGGTGATTTCCTCAGCTAGTGGTATTTTTTTTTCCGAGAAGGGAGTGAATAGCATAAAACTACCACTTTTCGGATTAGGGTTTTAAAAAACTATCAGAAATTTATTTGTCACTAATAACTACCAAAATCATAGTCGGCTGTTTCAAAAAACCCGAACAAACCTTTTGCTTAGTTTTAAACCGTTTTTTGACAAACCTGGCCCGCCAGCCACGCGTGTAGGGGCGGAGACAATGCGGCTGTTAACGGCCATTACCAGACCAGTGCGGTCGGTCGAAACCAAACCGCTCAGTCAAAAATAGACCGAGGGGTAACTCTCTTCCTCACTCCCGTGCTCTCACTCCTCTCGCTCTCACTCTTCTCTCTGGTTGCCTAACTCGCCGCCGCTGCTGACAGCAATGGTCACCTTCCTTCCGCCATGCCTTCCTGGAACGATGGGTAATCGAGCTCACATGATGACTGTGACATCACCAGCATGGACCTGGGGCAGTGGGTATATGTTATTTCCTTGCCCACAGTTAGGGTTAGGGTTCTTGCTGAGGTAGGGTTACAGTTCTTGTTGAGTTAGGGTTAGTGCAATTGGGGATTGATCTGTTTTATTTAGGTGAGATTGGGGATTAAAAATATTGTTGCTGCTGTGGATGCAGGAGACCCCTAGCATCATTGTAGAGCCCCATCTATGTGGCTAACTCGAGGATTCTGAACCCAAATGCATGCTACATCACATGAAGCCTCTTAAGTGTGTGGCTTTTGAAGGAATTTGCACTGGAAGGCGTTTTCATGGTTGTCCAGTGCAGGTTATAGACCATCGTTTTCTCTCAATCTAGCACTAGATCTATTAATTACATCTGTGCATTTTCTAAACCCATGCATTAGGGCATCTCCAAAGAAGAACTGCACAGCTCTGGTATATGTTGCCCGGACCATTTTTGTTAATTTTTATCATCCAACGGGGACACTTACCTGTTCGCGGAGCGGTCCGACGTCCGCTTTCCGGTAAATCTGAGACAAATGAGGGGAGCTATGTGGGAGTCCTGGCATGCACTTGATCAATCCAAAGCCTCCGCGTGGTCGTCCTCTCTTTTCTCTCTTTTCTCTCTCTTCACATGCATGGTCCCCCTCTTCTCTTTCTCCTCACAACCGGACACCACACCATAATATTCCACCACATGCATGGTCCTCCTCCACACTCTCTCTCCTCCCAAACAGATTAATTTATAAATAGCATTGGATGGACGGCTCCGGTATCATGCCCACGGACCATGTCTGGACATAAAGACGGACATTTGTGGTGTCCATTTCTGGGTCAACGTTGGAGATGCCCTCACGCAGCAAATTTTACTGAATATGCCTTGTAGTATAAATCTAGTGCCGTGTTTTGAATGTGAAGAATTTGTATAAGAAGGATATGCATTAGTAGAACTGGTTATCGACTTGTGCACCCGCACGGCCTAGCTATTATAAGGATATATAATTATTAATAAAAATCTATTAAGATGTAAACTGGAAGAGTTAAATTGTAGATATCATACAATTGGTCAGATGTAAAGTTATTGAAAAAATGATAACACATAATAAACACATGTATTATAATCTTAATTATTGAATTCAGTGGATCCATTTTCCCATTATGTTGCACAAAGCACAATCATTGGCCTGAAGGAGGCCTTCATGTCATAGTAGCAAGATAAACATCTTAGTGAATTTTACGCCACCAATTAATGGATGGAGAGACTATGAATTAATTCGATCCATATGGCAAGATAAATATCTTCCTAGCTTATTTCAGATATATAACACAACGCAACAGAAGTTAGGAGAAAGATACACTACACACACCGACTACTAAAAAACAAAATTTAAGTGTGAGAAACATACCCCGCATAGGCTAGTTTTGTGTTTTCAAAAATTATTGGTGTGTGATTTTTTGCACAGACTCATAATACTTGATACGATTATTTTACCCCTCAAAAATTTAACTTTAGTTGATGTGGTTATGAAATACCCCTTTTTGAAATACACAACTATTTGCCTTGCCAACCCCTATCAGAAAAAACAAAGAAAAAACTGGCAGTTTCCCCTCCACTTGTAATGAACTTTGAGGACAGTTTCAATTAACAAGTAAGCAGTCGAATAACATAAGCAATATGCACATGTGACACATGATTGAACGTGAAAAAACCTCCTCAACTTGAGGAGTAAAAAAAAGCACGGTTGTGGACCGACCGGTCCACACAACTTCACTATGAGAACGGTGAGTACAAAGTCTTCTCTAGAACCTCTAGAGAGATTTACAACACACTCTCCACATTGCCAACTGACGGCAGTAACAACAACCACAAGAGGAAGCGGAGTTTGCACAGCTTCTGTCTCCTTTCGTATTTTACAAACTGCTATCTAACCGCTGAACCAAATAGCATCAAATTTGACAGACAAGTAGACACACGAGTTTCTGAGATTCCCTCAAAATTTCAGCTCAATCGAACATGATTTGCCTACCCAAACTGTCGGTCTCCCAAATAGCTATTCCATATTACTGATACGTTTTGTGGAAATCATATCGGAAATAGTTGCAGAATAGATGGAACGGAACCGGTGCGTTGCGCCATCACCTTCGGGAGTCCTATATATAACAGCTAGGGAACAGAGCCTTTGCGCATACGATCGATCGAGTAGCCAGCGTTCATGCATAGGGAAGCAGCAATGGACCCTGTGAGTGGTAGTCCATGGGCGTCAGTTCCAGGAAACCGACTGCTCCCGATCCGCGTGTCAACAGAACCTGCCGGCACCGAGTGGACGCCGGAGAACCCCGCGGAGGAGCCCGTGAGCCCTACAGCAAGAGCCATGGAAGATATAGGTATTTATATCGTCGTCACCATCGGCCTCGACACGCCGATAAACCTGAGCATCTTCCGAGCCGGTATCGAATCTCTGCTTGCCCGATGCCCGCGCTTGGGATGCATTCAAGTACGCACTCTTTCTGAAGGTTTTCAAGTCCGTACTCTTGTCACTCTCTACGGCTGCTTAACCGCGCGCTGGAAGAACATTCATGAGCTCCGTTTAATTACCATATGCACGACCATGCACGTACAGGTGGCGGACGGGTCAAGCAATGGAGGGGCGCGATGGGCGCGCACGGCTGTGAACGCCGAGGATCATATGATCGTCCCCAGGCTGGATGGCGCGGCCGTGGCCGCCGACCCAGACAAGGCCGTGGAGGACTACGTCGCCTCGCTGTCCACGCTGCCCATGGACCGCTCCCGCGCGCTTCTGGAGTTCCATCTCCTCGACTTCCCGACCTCCGAGGCGGCCTCCACCGTGGCGGTCCGGGTGCACCACGCCTACGGCGACGGCATGTCTCTAATGGCGCTTCTCATGATGTCCACGCGCAACGCCGCCGCCGACACGAAGGCTCGGCCAGCCACGCCTCCGCGTCGTCGTCGTCCTTCCCGCACGGGCGCCATCTACGCGTCGCGACGCCGGCCCCCGCTTTCCACGGGCGCCCTGGCGCTCGTCACGTGGGTCTGGTCGTACCTCGTGCTCGCGTGGAACACCGCGTCGGACGTTGCCTACTTCGCCGCCACGATTCTGTTCCTGAGTGACCCGCGCACCCTGTTCAAGCGTGCCGACGACGATGAGTTCCACGCCAAGCGCTTCGTCCACCGGAGTCTTAGCCTGGATGACGTCATGTTCCTCAAGAGCTCCATGAGCTGCGTACGTATAATTAAGCTAAGCTAGCAGTTTAATTTGTTCATCAAATTATTATATTTTCCCCACGGACTGTTAACTTTCTTTCTTTTTTGCCGGGAACCACAGACCGTCAATGATGTGCTGGTTGCAGTGACTTCTGCTGCTCTATCAAGATATTACTTCCGCAAGTCCGGTAAGTACCTCAAGGGTAACAAGCAAGTGTTTAATGGTGCAACTGTTTTTACTAAACAGTTCTTTACTTAAACTTCAATGTCAGGTGACACTAACACTAGCAAAATCTGTTTGCGATCACTCCTTCCTGTCAACACAAGGCCAGCCACTAGCCTACAGGTAAGGTAAGATGTACTTACCTTTTCAGAAAATATATGCAATTAATGGATGCTAAATGCCATGCACCATCGATTTTCACCAACATATACCGCCTCTGTACCAAAATATAAGACGTTTTTGTAGGCTAAACTGGCCTAAAAAACGTCTTATATTTTGATACGGAGGGAGTATCTCTGAACATTGTCCGATGATATCACCATCATATTTCATAGATTACCAGTATTTTAACTTATTTTTCTGATTTTACCACTATGAACAGACATATGTTAATGTGATAGAATCTGATAAGAGGAACGAGGTGACATGGGGAAATAAACTGGGCTACATTATTCTTTCATTTTATCTGGCCATGCACGAAGATCCACTTGCATATATTCGCAAGGCAAAGAAGGTTCTTGATAGGAAAAAGAGGTCACTCGAAGTGATATTGACATATAAGATTGGTCTGATTTTCACGAAATTTTTTGGTGTCAAGGTATACTGCTTTGTTTCCCTTCGCTCAATCTAAAATTAAACTACAAAAAACTTAATCTAGCAAATTAAGTAACAGCTCATAATTCTTCTTCTTCGTTTTAGTGTTTCAAATTGCATTACATCGTGATGATTGAACCAGGTAGGAACTTCAATCTTTCGGCGTCTCTTCGCACGTACAACAATAGTTTTCTCAAACATGGTTGGACCAGCTGAACAGGTAGAGTTATGTGGACACCCAGTGGCTTTCCTTGCGCCTAGCGTCTATGGGATTCCAGAGGTAGGGAACTTGTGATCTTGCATACTTCCAGTTTTTCATAAGTTACTTAATTTCTATAAGAATGCAACTGATTAGTCATGTACATTTGTATCCACTAGCAAAACTGATAACACAAAGATATCTTAAACTTTGAAGGGGTACATTGTTTTAGTTTGCTTTAGGTTGTGAACACTATTATGTCACCTTCTTAGGAAACGTCGTGTACTGATAAAAGTTCATCGTGTGTGTAAAAAATATTCATTGTGTACTTCAAAAATATTCAGTTTGTGTTTAAAATGCTTAGTGTATTTTAAAAAAGCTTAGAGTATATGAAAAAAAAATTTTACCTACTTTTGAAAAAATCCAGTGTGTATTTACATAATATTCACCATATATACAAAAAAGTTCATCGTATATCCAAAAATGTTCACCATCTATTAAAAATGTTCAGCATATATTGAGAAAAGTTCACTGTGTTTTGAAAAAATGTCCACCTTATATTCAAAAAATGTGTGTGTGTGTGTGTGTGTGTAAAAATATATTTATACTGAAAATAAAATAAAAATTCCACAAGAAGGCAAAAAAGAAACAGAAGGAACAAAAAAACAAAACAAACTGGTAATAGAAAAAAAGATAAACAGAAAATGAAAAGTAAAAACAAAAAAGGAAAGACAAAAAATAAATAAATTGCCGGAGAAAGAAAAACCAACACAGAAAACCAAACTGTAAACCACAACAGAAAACCCCAAAAAAGCGAAATAGCAGAAGCAACACAGTGAACCTTGATCTGGGCTGGTCCAACTAGCTTTGCCTGTGGGCGTCCCAGCATCCGACGCCCACGGGCGTCATATAGCTAGGAGGATTCGCCGACAAATTATTTAACTGCATAAGCAGATTAATGGAAATTATTCAGGTGGAGCCCTGGGCGTTCGGTTAGACCGAACTATTCGGTTCGGTGCTTCGGTTTATTTTATTTTTTGGAACGTAGGCTCAAGAAGAGCTCGGCTTTGGATTAACAAAGCCATCAACCGGCCAGGATTACAACTTTGGAATACAACCACACTCCAACAAAAAGGAAATAAAAACAAAAGGCAAAGAAACAAAGGCGCCTAGGAGCAGCTCACAGAGGCATACAACAAGCTAGCTAGCTAGAAGTAAAGAACACATAGCTAGAGATGCCGGGAACCCCATACACGCCTAGAACCAAGGCAAAAACGTTAAGCGTCTTAGCAAAGAGCACCGACGACGGAGCAAAGCACGCCATTGCCAAACACCTGGGCTTGAAGGAGACACATCCATCCAGATCCATCGTCACAGAAGGCCCCTGCCTCCTCGCCTGGCTCAAGGCGCCGCACCGGTGAGCGATGGACATGCTCACCCTAGAACTTGCATGGATGGCATCGCAGGAAACCACAGGGGCGGAACCAGGCGTTCCCAGCCTGCCGTCGGCGACTTACCTGAAACAGAGCAATGCCAAATGCAAGAGTCCAGGCATGAAACAGGGGCGAGCTGTCGGAATGCACAAATGGGCAGCAGCAAGAGCCAAAACCAAATCGTCGGCTCGCTCGACGAGCAGAAGAGCAGCCACCGGAGGAGGGCAACCCTATCCCCTCACGTCCTGGAGAATCCACGGGCACCGGAGGAGCCCTGCAGCCCAACGAAGAGCACCAAACCAGCTTGACCACATGCCCAGGGGGACACCGCCGCCGCTGGAGACACTCTGCCGCCGCCGACACACTCCACCTACACCACCACGAAGCCTGTAACCCATCTTTGTTCCCAAAACAGCGCCTTCAAGAAGGTTATGGCGCCCTGGGCGTCGCCGCTGCCCAACAATGTTGAGGATTTCACCCGGGAGACAAAGGGGAAGGGGGTAGGGGGCAGGACCTGACCGGCGCCTCCAGGAAGGTGAGCGGGCCCGCGGGCGTCGTCGTTGTCGCAGCCGACACGGCTGGCTAGGGGTTTCCCCCGGTCCTGCAGCCCCGTCGCCCACTCCCACCCGCAGAAGACCGCAGTCCCATGACGAAACAGGGCGGATCTGAGGGGGGAGGCGCTCGTTGGGGAAGAAGGGGAATGGAGGCGGCCAGATCTGACGCGACAGGAGACGAATCCGCCGCCGCCGCGCGCTGGCCTGCATCCACCGGGGCTCTCGCCCCCCGCACGGCCGAGATAACACCGACCCCCGCACACGCCACCGGGAGCCGAAGCCGGCGGCGCCACACCTGCCGGGGCCGCCGCCCCGGATCCAAAGGCCCCCCACAGGTGGCGAGGCGGCGAGGGCCCCGCTGCCGCCTTCATCAGCAGTGGGCCGAGCTTGCCCGGCAGCAGTTGCCTCAGGCGGCGGCGAGGGAAGGGAGAGGAGGGGAGGGGGCGGCGGGGCTAGGGTTTTCGCCCCTCGGGTCGCCTAAGCGGGGCGGCACGAGGGGGGGAGCGTCTCCCGTCCTTCGGTTTATTTGGAATTTTGGTTTCTGATTTTGCTAACCAAACGGTTTTATGAGAAATCAATAACCGACGCTTCGGTCCATCGAGATCTCGGTTAGGTGTTGGGTTACAACCGAAGAGAAAAACAAAAATAGGAATGAATCAAACATGCATATATCATAAAGGACGGGGTGAAGGAGCTCCGACAAAAATCGTTGCTAGCAGGTTGCTCAACTAACCCGCTGCATTAGGATCACTATGCGAAGAGCCATCCTGAGGCACACTGATCCACTCACTAGGACATTTTTGTCCTGGGTCCGCCCCTGATTCGGGCCTGTAGAGTAATCAATTGAGGGTTTCTTTAGCTCAGCTTTCTTTCCTAGATTTTGTACTAGAACAATCTTAAAATTAGTAACCTCACAAAAAAATTAAAATTAGTAAACCCTTAGAGTATTTCATTTTTTTCCTATACCATGATTGGCAATTAATTTCTAGGATTGCTTTTGTAGGCTCTGATTATTCACTACCAAAGCTACAGAAGCACTATCAAGATAATTCTATCAGTTGACGAGGACAAGTTTCCAGATTATCATCAACTTTTGGATGACTTTGACCAGACCCTCACGGTCATGAAGGACGCGGCTTCAAGACTTTCAACGTCAACTAAGAATGACTAAGCAATAGACAACTAAATCAGGACCCTACACGTATATGCGCTAAATAAATTTGTGTGTGTGTGTGG
>NC_041393.1:10820528-10849433 GCF_002162155.2 Triticum dicoccoides
AGTTAAAATAAGTACTAACACCTCTCGAATTTTTTTCATGCAGTAAATAAAATTAGTCCCTATTACATGCATCCTTTTGAATGTCTTTCATCTTTGAGAGTACACTCACAATAGAGCGGTGAGCGCGCATATGACAAACGACTGCGCCAAGCCATAGCATGCTGACATTCATCCGCTACTAAATCCGTAACTGATATATAAAGGTTGCAGTGATCTTCCATTACAAAAGAATCATTCAACAAGATTATCATTCATAGAATATTTTCCAAGAGGTAATCATTCTGCCAACTCTAGCTAGCAAATCAAAGCGCTTCTTCTTATCCGTGCTCTTCGGTCGTTAGGCCGGCCGCAGAGTGAGTTGCCAATCCGATCCACTCAGGGATCCTGCAAGGAAATTCAGAATTTTCGTTCGGTGACACACAAAACTTGAGAAAGCAGCTGATGGAAGGACGAACAAAACAAGGTACGTACTGGGAGCAGTCAAAGTCGGGGCTGGTGGGGAGGAACCCGACGCTGAGGCCGCACGCGGACGGGAGGCCGGCGGCGCGGCCGGAGTCGACCTTGCCGGCGGCGAGCATCTCCGACAGGAGGCACGCGCAGAGGTCCCGGCGCCAGGTCCTTGACGTCGCTCAGCCCCTGGCAGCACTGCGGCGGGATCTCCTCGTCCAGGCCGGCCACGTACCCGGTGCACTCGCTGAAGGCCGTCTGCGCGACGCTGCAGTCGCTCTCGTCGCCCCCCGCTTCGGCGCCACGCCGGCCGCTGGCCAGGACGGCGAGGAGGAGCGCGGCGGCCACCACGGCCGGCGAGTGGCGGGTCGGCGTCATGGTGGAAGACCGGAAGGTGGTTGCGCCGCAGCGGTCTGGGCTTTGGACGAGGGTGGTCGGTGGTGGGATGCGTGCTGCCTCGGATGGATTCTTGGAAGGTACGTATATGTAGTACGTGGCGCGCGTCAGTCTCGCGACTGCATGATGAGTAAGGAATGCCGGAGTAGGAAATCTCTCGCGTAGGCGATGGTAATTTACCTCCTGCAGTTTTGTTAAGCAATGGGTAATCAGGTGATTTTGTGCTTCGTTTTGGAAAGGGTGGATTAAATTTCATAATTGTCTGCTTCGTTTGGGAGAGCAAAGATTTAATTTAATCCTAGTGTACGTAATTTTCAGCTTCGTCCTGGAAAGCGGAGATTAATCACGTCCTAATTTTGTGCTTCGTTTTGGGCAGCAGTGGTTAGTAGCTTGATTATAGTTCCCAGAAACTTTCCCAGTCAAATCTTTCCAATACGTACATTCACACTGACTCGTCGCTCCATTTCTAAGGCTTTCCAGTTCAGTCAGAGAAGCTCCTAGTTTTCTTCACAAAATATTCCCTGCGAGAGCATGAACTTCCTAGTACAAGTGCCACACCGAAGGATACGCGGCAGTTGCACCGAGGGATACTCAGGTGGCGATGCGAGGTCCCTTTGCCGACGACTGGCCGAGAAAACAAGAGGCAGGGTACCTTAGATTGGCGTTCGTGTGTAATTTATATATTATTTTTTATCAAGTTCATTCATGTTTACCTGGCAGGGCGACATCGCATGGAATAAAATTTTCCTTACAACATAAGCCCTCCGACCTAAAATAAGTGTCTCAACTTTTAGTACAAACTTGCACTAAAGTTAGTATAAAGTTACGACACTTAATTTAAGTCGGAGGGAGTATTTGTCTTACTGTGGTCATGATTGCAGATGTCAAGGGGCTAGTGTTGTTCGATCATAACTCATAAGAGTCGATGATGCTTGATCTGATGGTTTGATGTTCAGTGCCTTCACTGGTGCTAGTTTTACTCTGGTGTCTGGTTTTCCAACTTCATCCCTCTATGCTCTCGGTCTTCTTTTTTGGCAGTCTTACGAAGAAACAACGGCCCGAGCAAATTTTCTTGGGCGTGTTTGGTTGCAGTAGTGAACAGTAGTTGCATTGCATACACATCTTAATCTAGCCTGGTTGAGGAAAAACAACCCCAAATGCGTCATCTGCAAGTTGTTTGCTTGCCTGCATCTAGGGTCGCTGCATTAGGTAATACGTAAGTGCACTTTGTTTGGTTGCCTGCATTGGCCCAAGCGGCACATGAACACGGTGTTTGGTTGCACGCATGAGGTATGATTAAGAGCTAGCAGAGGGAGGGGGAGAAGAAATGTAGTGTGCGCAGGACAATGGCAACTGCAGTGGATAGTGGTCGTGGCACCGTGTCCGACATGACGAGCATCGAGTCGTGGACGAGCGACCCCGTCGGCGGCACGGCGAGCGACACCGTCAGCGAACTAGTTGTTGTGCTCGCGCAAAGACAGTCGACAGAGGAGGAGAATGCAGTGCTCGCACCATGGTATCGTCAATGCGGTGGATGAGAGAGGAGGCCGAGATGATCGACGCCGGAAACAACTAAAGTGTAGTAGGTCGAGAGAGAGGAGGCCAAGATGATCGACCCCGTCGGCGGCGCGGTGAACTACAGTGTGCGCGGAGGCAGAGGACACAAGAAAGCAGTGTGCGCGCCATTGCAGCGTCAGTGCAGTACGAGGACGACAGAGAGCGACACCGGAAACGACTCTAGTGTAGCAGGACGTGGGCAAGGAGATCAAGGGGAAGGGCGTCGGCATCGAGAGGGACGAATAGGAGGGCTCTGAGCAGAGGACAAAGGAGCTCGACATGGCGGTGTTTGTGCAGTAGACTGCTGTTCAAAGAGATGAAGCTACGATGTCGAAACCAAAAACTTACAACACGAATGTTGCGAGGAACTGTGAGATTAGGCTGCTGGTGAAAGGAAATTTCAAATGATCGATCGTGCATGATGAATCTGACAAAATTCTTCCAGAATAGCTCCAAATGAGAACACGAAATCAAGAACTTACGGCCGACGAAACTACAAACCGATCGCCTGAATGAAACCGTAGCATCGAGGTGCATCTTTTTCGTGTAGAGCTTACCTCGAATCGAAGCACTGTTGTGTAGATCCGAAGGGGCTAGGAAGAACAGAATTAGAGAGAAGGTTAATGGAGGTAGGAGTTGCATACCAGTTTTTTTTTTTGAGACAAGGCTGCATACCAGCTAGTATCCCTCCCATCTTCCCTTGTGCAAGTGGCCCATCATGTGCGCTCGCCTCAGTCAGGCTTGCTAGAAACTGCCGATCTGAGCGTTTCCAGCGAGTCAAGCCCAGATGTGCTTTAAGTTTCGTGTTGTGCAGGCCCAACAGTAAATGCAACCAACCAAACGGACTCAGTCTTTCCCGCACGGGCCAGGCTGGGCCTAGTGCAGGCAACCAAACGCGCCCCTTGTGGTTCAGTGGTTTAAAGATGATCACCTCTGGAGGTGGAGGGCTCATGTGGTTCTTCAAAACCTTTGAGGTTTATTCTTAACCTGTGTAGGTTTGGTCCTTTGCGGTTTTTCTCCAGAGCTTTGGAGGGAAGTTGAGAAAGGCTGCAGGTGGGGACGACGACTTCAGAGGACTAAATTTAATGTTTGTTTCTATCGATCACTGTTTTATAATAAAATTGTATCATTGCTCTCAAAATCAGTTTGGTTTTGCTAATAAAAAACATATGATTCGCTAGGACTGTAAGGTGGTCTTCCTTAAAAGGGGAAACTACGATGAGAACCGAGCTGATAAAATATTGAAATGCCTCCTTAGAAACCAGTACATTTGATATTATCTTACCCATAATTTATTAGAAACCAATACAAAACTTGAGCTAAACCAGACAAGCAAAACGAAGATGCAACCAAAATTTATTCAAAATGAATTTTAACCTAATCACCAAATTAATAGAACTTTTGAACGGAGACAACGAATTGGTTAACTTGTTCCAAGATTTCATAGCGTAATCTAATTAAATAAATGTATCCTATCTGATCATACGGCAAAGCTCAGGGCAAATAGAAAGGGGGGAACCAGGAAATCATGATCATGTTATCCTCAAGCCCTTGTAAGCAGGGCAGAATACTAAACCCATGAACACCTACCAATCCCTATGTAACTTCAATACAATTCTACAAGAAATGTTCACTTTCGTCAATAAGCAAGGTTGGTCTGAAAAGAAAAGATGGTTAAAGGTTTTTCTGAAAATAGATGGCCGAAGGTTACTATTGTTATCTAAAGTTCAAGGTTAGTGCCGTTTCATATTTAATCGTCCAATATAGAAACTGTCCTGATGCTGAATAAAAATGCATTTGAACCCGTCATATAATGCTCTTCTGCTCGGTACCAATCCCACTAGATGACTGATCTCAGTAGCAACATCAAATCACGGCCATATTAATGCTGTCCTACTCGGTGTTCACTCTATAGTTGCCAACCCACAATCGAAAGCATGCCTAATTCAAGATACAGCAGCTAGTCACACCATCAAAGTTCCAACTTCCTCTCCTGCCTGACCAATTTCTCCAAGGCTAAAAACAACTGAGAGCAACATAACCAGAAATGCTAGGCAAGGAGAGACCAAGGTTTAGCAAGGAAGCACAACCTTGAGAAGCGTTCAGAAATTATCTTCTGAACGGAGACTACAAATCATAAGTATTCAGAAATTTTCATATACCCTACTTAAATAAATGTGTCCTATCTGATCATACGGCAAGCTCAAGGCAAACAGAACAAAATATTTTACCGACGAAGGCTAGATGTCACTTCAATACTGTTCTACTAGAGATATTTATTCTTATTTAAGATGGCCCAAGGTAGTTCTGAAAATAAGATGGCTCAAGGTTACTGTTGTTATCTGAAGTTTCAGGTTGCTGTTGTTATCTGAAGTTTCAGGTTACTGTTGTTATCTGAAGCTTCAGGTTACTGTCGTTTCATATTCAATCATCCTATATAGAAAGTGTCATCAAGATAAACAAAATGTATTTCACTGCAACCGGCAATCCCAGTAGATGTCTGGCTTCAATAGCAACATCAGATCACCAATGCTCTCCTACTTGGTGTTCACTCTAGTTTCCACCCCAAAACTTGAAGCATGCCAAATTCCAGCTACAACCGCCAGTAACCCCAACCCAAGTTCCAACTTCCTGTCCAGCCTGATCAATTTCTCCAAGGCCAAAAAAACTTGGGGACAACATAACAAGAAATGCTAGCTAAGGAGACACCAAGTTTTAGGAAGGAAGCACAAGAAGCACGTAATACCGTATACACCCGCTACGGATAACCTTGGTCGGTACCAAGGAATCACTCGCTCATGTGCAATTGCAAGAACTCGTGATGTCGCATTGCTGTGAATAAATCATACTAATTCAATTTCATCATGGAGCTTAAGGGGGGAAATCAAACTAAACAATCAATCAGTTACCACTCAACACAATTCATACAGAGAACTTAGAAAGCTTAGATACATGCTAAGATGGAACTGTACTCTGAAACTCCAGAATTATGTTCAGTATAACAACAAGATTTATTCCCCCAGCAGAGTAAAACAGAACCACCATGCCATGCCATATCCTTATGATTATACTTCAACTTAGAACGAATCCGACAGCAAGTTTTTACCCTCCGCAGCGGTTGCTCAGAAGTCGGAGCAGCGGCCGCCGCGCTCCCAGTCGCCGTAGCGGGTGGGCTCCGGCCCGTGCGGGCCGCCGATCTCGCCCGTGGCCTCGTTTATGTCCAGGCCGCCGTCATCCTCCTCCCCCTCCCCCGCCTTCCTCGCGCCAGCATCGCCGCCCTGCGCCTCGCCCGCCTCCTTCACGGCGCTCCGGGCCTCGCCCTTCTCGGCTGCATCGGCCCTCGCCACCGCCGCCGGCTGACCCGCGGAGGAGGCGGAACTGGAGAACGCGGGGCGGAGGAGCGGCGAGGGAGTGGGCTTGGAGAGGCGGGAGAGAGCGGGGGCCGACGCGGAGGCGAGGCGGCGGAGGGGGTGGTTGGCCGCCATGGTTTGGTCTCGTCTCGCTGCCTTGCTTGAGTTGAGATCGCGGCGTGTGCTCGCGGGATCAGAAGACGGCTCGTGCGGGGGGGTGCGCCCGTGCACGGTGCTCACGCGGACCACGTCGCGCGTACTGGCCGGTCTCGTGCATACACCAGTTCGGCCCAGCGATAAAGATATGCTCGCCCAGGAATCGTCGCGGGAGGTAAGAGCTAACTCTATCAGACCCCGCGTTCCGCCTACCCGCATAACTCATTTGCAGTTCGCGCAAAATAATTTTTGTGGGCCGGTGTAGGCTGGCACAAATGCAGACCTCCCATAATGAACCCGTAAAAAAACATATTCACGGAATATTTTTTTTTACGAGTCGGCTTTTGCGGGTTCTGCTGTGACGCAGCTCGTCCCGGCCCATAAAATTTAGATTGGTCTAGCATAATACTTTCATTTGCTTTTACAACAACATTAGATACAAAATATATCATCAAATCTTGGCTAGAATAGCAAAACCAAAGAAAACAAGAACCACAAGTATGCATTTCAGAAGATTTCCAACTTCCATAACTGCTCCCACTAGTTGAAGCAATATCTTCTCCATGCACTTATTGTTGATATGTGGATTCTTGATCTTGCTTTGTTCATCCTTGATGCTTTCTTCATTCTTCATCTTTGGTTTCAAAGACGTAGACGTTGTTTCTCCTCTAGTTGCACATACAGCCACATCATTGCCTTGGATTGTACTAAGAAGTGCACTAACATCTATTAAATTTCTTTCTATCAACAAACCAATGTATTGGCCTTTTCAAAACCAAAATGAGCATCCATCGTCCTACACAAAAGATTGAGCAAGCTCCAAATGAGCTACCATACTTGAACTAAAAAATGAGCTATGGAACGAGCTACCGCAAGTGCACGTACCCCGTCATTTTCACATTTGTAGAACACCCATCCCGGGGTGCTTCGGCGTGCCCGAAGTGAGCCGCGGCACTTGGCGCGGGCAGTCGTCGCACTGTATGAGCGACATCGGCAGGGCACAAAGACGATGCGCGAGCACCGAGCCCGGGGGACGGCCGGACGAGTACATGCCCGCAAACCTTCGGCGGCGGCGGGCAGACGAACCCACGTCTGCATGCGGCGATGCGCCCTTGCCTGGGCTGTGGGAGAGGCTCCCTGACCACTCCATCGTCTGGGGCAGCAACCGGCGGCCGGAAAAAGCCAAATTCGGGGCCCGCGATGAAGCGCCGCAGATCTGCAAATCCGGCGGCCTGCCGACGCAGGGGGAAGGGAAGGAGGCCTCGTGCGCGTGGAGGCCTTCCGGCGTGCTCCTGCCGGCTACTGTCACCGGAATCTTGGGCGGCGGGCGGCGGCGGCGCGAGGGGGGAGGAGGGATGGTTGGTGGGAGAAAAGTGCGGGATAAAATGTCCCCCACCACCAACCGCTTCTGCTTATATGCGGGGCACCGCAGCCGCGGGGGGGGGGGGGCATTTTCCCGGGTTGACGTCGGGATTTTGCCGCGCCCCCTAAATTTTTTTACGGGCCGGGCCGGGATGCGGGGTCTGGTCGGGCTGCTTTTTCGGCCCCGGCCCGCATTTTGGCGGTTATTTTACGGGTCGGGGTGGGATGCGGGGTCTGCTAGAGTTGTTCTAAGAAGGGAGCAACTATTCAGGCCTCCTCATTTGTTCAGAAATTTTATAGGGATATGAAAATCACATGAAGTGAGATGACATGCATCTCAATTCTTATATAGAAAAAGATCTTATTTGGTGTATAGGATAGAATTTTTTCCATTGAGTCTAAGCTAATATTTTTTTTCCTTCAAAATGTGAAGAATTGATTCCTATCCTACATAGGAATAGGAATTCATTCCTATAAATCAAAGGGCTTCAAAGGATTTTTCCTTTGCAAATCCTATCATATAAAGTTCCTACAAAATTCCTACAAACCAAAGGAGGCCTCACTTTGTTCCTAAATATTTATTCAATATAAGAGTATCTCCAATAGCCGTCCAACGCTCGGCCCGCTAGAAAAGCGTTTGCAGCGTGTTGATCACCTGTTTTTGCGCAGCGCGGAGCGCTGGCTCCAGCGGCCACTGTAAACTTTAGCGCACGTGAGTAGCTTCAGCAGGTGCTGCAAAAATACTATGCACGTGCCTCTCGCACAAACAACATATGCACTCCAAACATAACCAAGAAGATCAAACACAAACAAAATAAATCAATAATAAGTAGTTCAATTTTGTTATTACAACTCAAACAAATAGTGTATCTTTCAATACAATAAATAGTCCAACAATACAATATCAAACGCACAAATCATGATGCTCTTTGTCAGCCATTTCATGCCCACCACTCCTCGATGACATCCTTCGAAGATCATCATGCATTTTGGCACGTCGAATGGCATGATAGGAGGCAACAAAATGGGCCACCCTGTCAGCCCTCTGCCGCACTCGCACGGGATGTCTCAAGAGCTCATAGTGAGACTAGTCTACATTTTGACCATGCTTATTCTCGATGATCATGTTTGTGCATGATCACACAAGCATCCATGATGTACCAAAGCATCTTTTGATCCTAAAATCTAGTCGGTCCTCCCATAATAGCAAATTGGGCTTGCAAAATCCCAAAAGCTCTCTCCACATCTTTTCTAGCCGCCGCCTGAGCACTGTGTAAATCAAGATTTTTCTTACGTTCCGGTTTTTTCAACGGCTTCACAAATGTTTGCCACTTTGGGTAGATGTCATCCGCAAGATAGTCGTCATAGTTGTATGCACGACCATTTGTTACAAACTGCACCGGTGGCAACTCACCATTTGCAATCTTATTCAATCTATTGTGGGCATCAATCCTATCCCTCCAAATTTTCTGCCGACCCATAACTGAACCACCGTGCTTCAGTTTTTTTATTAATGTGCATAGTTAGGATCATTGCAAGATCCTCCTCTTCAATATCAAATTCTGAAGAATCATATGACGAACTCATCTACAATGTTCAATTTAAAGTAGGCTATAAAAACTACAAACAACATGCACCAAATTCATGTAAATAATGTGAAGTTGAAGCAATACATACCTTGCAAGCGTTTTGTCGAACATCTTGCAGGCGCCGAGCTGCAGTGGGCGGCCGGGCGCTGTTCATCGGAGGAATGCCGCGTGTGAGGGGCGGAAAGCAGCGCCGGCGCGGGGATACATCGAGGAAGCGTCGGAACGGTCGCCGGAACAAATGGGGCGGCGCGGGCGGCGGCGGCGCCAGCGGCTGGATGGGGGTAGGTGGAAGTTGCAAGCGGGCGCTCGAGTGTCCAGCACGCGGGAGCGGACGCAACAAATAAACGGCGCGCGATGGCGTTTCGGCCCGCGCGCTGAACAAGTTATGCCGCGCGCACGTTTTTGCGCTTCCGCTGGAGCGCCCGGAGCGGTAGCGCGCGCGTGCGAAAACCACTAATTTTTCAGCGTGGCACTTATATAGCGTGTCTGTTGGAGATACTCTAAATGACTACATACGAAGCAAAATGAGTGAACCTACACTTTAAAATATGTCTATATACATCTATATGCTATAGTCCATTTAAAATCTCTAAAAAGACAAATATTTACGAACAAAGGGGGGTAGTTAATAACGAGCGCTTCTTTCGAAGCTCACAATGACCAGCGCTACTTGCGCGCTCTCAGTCACTCGTCACGTGTCGCACTCTGGGCGTTCTCTTCGGATTTTTTTCTTTTTATTTTTCGCACTCGTTTTCGGTAATTAAACAGGTTTTTTCAACATTTCGGTTTTTCACCGGTCTTCCTTAACTTTTTGACCAAAAAAAAATTCGGATTTTTTTCTCGAAAAAACGTGTTTTCTTTTTTTTCATCCGCGAGAGGCACGTCTTTGCTTTTGCGAGAGGCATGACCATGACTCTCGAAAACGGAAAAAAACGTGTTTTCTGTTTTTTTTCATCCGCCACATGTACGGTTTTGCTTTCGCCAAAGGCACGACCATGACTCTCGGAAACGGAAAAAAGCACGTTTTCTGTTTTTTTTCCACTAGAGGTAAGGTTTTGCTTCCGCCAGAGTCACGGTTTTGCTTTCACGAGAGGCACGATCGTGCCTCTCAGAAACAAAAAAAATGTGTTCCTTTTCTTTCGCGAGGGGCATGGTTGTGCTTTCGCGAGAGGCACGGCCCTGCCTTCTCGGAAACGAAAAAAAATGTGTTTTCTGTTTTTGTGCCTTCCGCGAGAGGTACGGTTTTGTTTCCGTGAGAGGCACGGTTGTGATTTCGCCAGAGGTACGGTCATGCCTCTTTCGGAAAGGAAAAAAACCGTACTCCTGATCGGTTTTTTCGTTTGATTTTTTTCATGAAAAATAGTTCGTCAAAACGTATCAACATGAGATCTAGTTTTTAAGATCTCAACGCGAGAAATCTAATGGTGAAAACGGTTCGAGATTTGGACGCACGATTTAAGAGATAAAATGTTTCGAATAAATGGATCTACGATAAAAGGAAACTGTCAGGTTGCAACAAGTGGCACACATGCAGCGCGCCACTTGTCACAACCTGTGAAGGTGAGAGTGATATTTGCGAGGAGTACTCCTCAATTAATGATTTCGAGGTAAGAATATCGCTTACTGCAAGACGTAGCTTTCGCACTACAGGGCCGGCCCAGTATATTATCTATCGTGCGAGTTTTTCTCTCTCTGGTTTTCCTGTAAGGTTTTCACTATGTTACATTATTTTTCTTCTGTTTTTCTCTGGTTGTTCTTTTTTCTGATTCCTTTTTTCTTAAGTTTTCATACGTTTCTTTGGGTTTTTTTATTACATGTCTACATTCTTCTTATATAACAGAAACATTTTATTATACACGTTTGACATTTTCAAAAACATGATTAACATTTGTTTCAAATATATGTTTTGATGCGTATATTTGTTATACCCATTGTAAATTTTTTGTCTACATCTAAAACCTTTTTTTATACATGTTTAAAATTTCTAAATAAATGATTAAATTTTTAATATGTGTTAAACAATTTTCAAATACACGTTGAACATTCTTTTTCTTTAATGATACAAAACATATCTTCTTTCAAATTATGGGGAGAGACTAGTGTAAAAGCAGCACCTAGTGTGCAAAAATAGAAAAACTCAATGACACTCGTTGGATCTTGATTGGATGTCTCATATACAAAGCACGTGAGTTAGTAGAGCTTCCTGTTTGTTTATTTTCTGAAAACCCCCCTGACTAACAGTTATGCATATATTGATCCCTCCACCATGTCCCTCAAGCTGGATCCAAAGCATCCATTCATGATCCGATGGATATCATTGATTTTTCTATTTTTGCACACTAAGTGCTGCTTTTACACTAGTCTCTCCCCAAATTATGTGAACACTTTTTTATATTGTATAGTTTTTTACATGTCATGAACATATTTTGTAAATTCATCAACTTATTTCAATATTTAACATACTTTTTTTGAATGGTAGGCAACAATTTCTTGAATTGCAAGAATATTTCTTTTACATTTTATAAATTTCTTAAATTTCACATACATTTATCAAAACACTTGCACATTTTATAAATCTCACAAGCATTTTATTTGAATGGTCTCAATTGTTTTCTTAACATTAAGCTAAAAAAATTTAAATACTATGTTAACAATTTTCATATTAATTTCAAACATTTCTTAAGTTTTTAAATAAATAAATTAATATTTTTTAAATATTAGTATTTAGAATCTCATAAAATATGAAAAAAAACGAGAAAAGTAAGAAAAGGATAATACATAGGAACAAACAAAATTGTTGAACTAATGCTACTGGGTCGGCCCACTTGGAGTGCTCCCTAAGCCTAAGGTGTGAGCTCCTATTGGATGCTCTTTGCATCCAACAGCGCGCAGACGCACAGAGGACCAGTGACTGGGCCGACCCACTAACAGGAAACGAAGGAGAGCGCAACAAAGAGAAATAGAAATTAGCGAGGAGCCACCAGGAATTGAACTCGCGACATCCGGGTACACAACCTGTGAATCTAGCCATTGGACCTATCTACTGCTACGTATAAAACGAGAGCACGATCGTTTTAAGACCTTACCGAAGAGGCGCATTTAAAACAATCTTTACAAAAAAAGTTGACTGTTTCATGAATTTTTCTAAAAAAAATAAATGTCGAATATTGTTTTGAATAAGAAGATTAAATTCAGAGTTCTAAATATTTGTATTCCATTTTCAAAAAGAACTTCAACAAATTTTGAATCTCAAACTCTTTTCTAATACGTGAACAATTTTTCAAAACGGATACAACTTTTAGTATAACAATTTTTTTAAACAGAAATATTTTTTTAAAATCCATGAACGATTTTTAGTATGAGAAGAGATTTATAATATCGGTTTTTCTAAAAAAAATGAGATTATTTTTGTAAAACTAGAACAATTTATCAAAAATTGGAACAATTTTTGAAATTCTACTTTTTTGGAAAATGAGAACAAAAATAAACATTCCAAACTAATTTGGAAAACATGAAAAATTATTTGTAAATGCGAACAAAATTTGGAACTTTGGATATTTTTTGAAAATAGCGCACAATTTTTTGAAAAACCTAAAAATTTTGAAATTCCTAGCAAAATTGCGAGTATCGAACAGTTTTTCAAAAAATGAATAAAATTTTGAAACTCAGAGAATTTTTTGAAAATCAGAACAAAATATCAAATTCCAAACATTTTCTAAAAATGTGAACAATATTGAAAACCTGAACACAATTTATAAGTCAGAACATTTTTTGAAAAGTTGAACAGATTTGGAAATGCTGAACATTTTTGGAAAAACGTGAATAATTTTTTAAATCGTGAAATTCTTTTTGGAAGCTTTCAAATATTGTTTATAGAAAATGAACAATTATTTAATATTTTGAACATTTATTGAAATATTCGATTTTTTAAAGTAAAGAAAAAAGAAACGGAAAAGAAAAAGAAAACTGAAAACTGAAAACTAAATGGAAAATTAGAAAGCGAACAGAGAAAAACGGAAAAAACTAACGAAAAATGAAAACAAAAAAACACAAAAATTAAATAAGTCCTTTAGGAACCTTCTTGAAGATTCACAAAACCGGTCAGGAACTTTCTAGATAGTTCACAAAACAATTGGCTTGCACCCCCAGCTGGGCCGGCCCATTATATCGATCTGTTATCCGTCGGCCGTGCGATTGGTGGACTATTTGCCACATAATGCGGCAACTAGGAAATTCCTACCTCGGCCTCGCTATTAGAGAAACAAAGACGTGACCACACCTCTCGAACAATTGTTTGGAAGTCGGAGCGTCCGGGTTTCTTGTGAAGTTTTATCAAATGATGTATCTATATTCTCACATGAGATATAAACTGCCATGATGGCATTTCCCTAAAAAAAAGTGCCCACACCTATTCACAGACATATGTCACCATGTAGATTTGACGTCAGGGGGTGATGCACCACATCTCGTGTCGAAGGATACCCGCTGAAAAGCGCCATACACAAGCAATCTGGCGAGCGCTTTTCTAGATCCGAAACCCCAAATATTTTATCTACCACGCGAGATTTTCCCTCAATCATTTGCTTATTAGGTTTAAACTATGTTACATTGGTTTTCTTCTGTCTTTCTTTGGTTTTCTTTGTTTCGTTACTAGTTTTCATAGGTTTCTTTTGTTTCTATATTTTATTTCTCCTTTTTTTTCTTTTTTTTTCAATCATGTCCACATTTTTATACACATTCTACATTTTTTCTGAGAGACAGAAATATTTTATTTATACACGTCTAATATATTCCAAATACATGATTAGCATTTTTCTACATGTGTTCAAAAAATGAAATACACATTAATTTCAAGAATGATATAAAACATTTTTTTAACTATGTGGACATTGCTTTATATTGTACTCCCTCGTAAACTAATATAAGATCCTATATTAGTTTATAGAGAGAGTATAATTTTCTACATGTCTCAAACATATTGTTTTACCTCTTCAAAAAATATGAAATCTCAACATAATGTTTTTTGAATGCCATGAAACCTTTTATTTTTGAATTGCTGGAACATTTGTTTACATTGTATAACTTCTAAAAATGTTACATGCTTTTTTTTTGAAACAGGTGACCTTTTATGAATCTCACATACATTTTATTTGAGTGCAACTATTATTTTAATATTAAGCTAACTAGCTTTTAAAGCTGTGTTAAAAAATTCATATTCTGAGTAAATATTTTCTATTTTTCATATAAATTAACTAAATTATTTTCTTGGAGTATGTATTTTTATAATATCTTGAAATAAAAAACAAACAAAGAAAATGTAAAAGATTTACATAAAAAAACAAAACTGCTATTAGATAAAAAAACTAAACTGCTAAACTCACTCTACGGGCCCGACCACTTAGAGTGTTCCCTAAGGCAGGGGCGTACCTTAGTCTTGCTATTAATGTAACAGAGACGAGCCCACACTGCTGGATTGCTTGGTACTAGGTCCTAGTGGACGCCCATAAGCGTCAACAACGAGAGAGCTACTAGTATGTATGCACGTGCAATGTACATCTTAAAAGAATGAAGTAATTTTGGAGTGTGACTCGAAAAAAATATAATGGAAAGATTTTGATAAATGAAATTTCATCCACAATTGTTTTTAATATTCATACAAAAAAGTGTACATTCACATCTAAAACACTGGAGGTTCATTAAAAAATTGTATGTTACTTTATTATTTTTTCTTCCCATTCTCCTCCCAAACCTTCTTATCTGGGCTCAAATCGTCATGCGCTCAAGCAGTAAAATATAGCCCATGAGGCATCGCATATGGGCATTTTTTTTCCTGGAAGGGACACGTGAATATTCTAGAACACAGCAGAGGCAACACCAATCTACTGTTCATGGCAGATCCGGTTGATCTTAGCCCTTGGATTTTGAAGACCAATGATTATGATTGAAGCTCTGGATCCATCTCAAAACTGATACACTATATAGTGGTATATATTTATATTGCATTAAGCGATCGAAGCTCCTAACCAGCGCTTCAGGCGCCGGCTGGCTCTACCGGCGCTCGCTAGCGACCGTGTAGCGGGCCGGCCCACCAACCAAGTAAACAAAGCAGACGCGAAGAAAAAAAACAATCCTAACTGGAAACATGTGATGGTTGGGATTCGAACCCAGAACCACATCGTTCATGGTTTGATGCCATAACCACCACACCGGGCTAGTTCTTCTGAACAATCTGACAAACACCGTCCTAGTTAACGTTTTCTTTAGTAAAACCAATATAAATTAGTTTGAAAAAAGAAAACGTAAATTTGAAAACAAGATCATCAATATTTAGAAATTTCATAGATTTATCTAAAAAGTTCATTGATTATAGCATCGATTTTGAAAAAAGTCCATCCATTTTGAAAAGAAAAGAAAAAGAGTTCATCAATTTTGAAAAAAAGTTCATTGGTTTTGAAAAGAGTTCATCCATTTTGAAAAAAGTTCATCAATTTGGAAAAAACATCGGTTTTAAAAATGAGTTCATCAATTTTGAAAAAAGTTCATCGAAGATTTTGAAAAGAGTTCATTGATTTTGAACAAAGTTCATCGAATTAAAAAAATTCTTCATTGGTTTTGAGAAAAAGTTTACAAACTTAGAAAATAGTTCACAAATTTAATAGTTCATCGAATTGAAAAAATAGATCATTTGTTTTGAAAAAAGGTTCACAAATTTGAAAATAGTTCACGAATTTTAAAAAAGCATCCAATTTGAAAAAAAATCACTGATTTGAAAAAAGTTCATCGGTTTGTTTTTTACATAAACTTCAAAAAAAAGTTCGCGGATTTTTAAAAAAAGTTCGTCAAAATTTAAAAAAACTTCATCGACCTTGAAAAAACTTCATCAAATTTGAAAATTAGTTCATCGAATTTGAAAAAAACCTTCACCCAATTCGAAAAAAGCTCATCAAATTTTAAAAGTAGTTCTTCGAATTTGAAAAAGTTCATCAAAATTCAAAAAATGTTCATGTATTTCAAAAAAGTTCACCATGTTTGATTTTTTTATAAAATTACAAAATAAAAGTTCATTGAATTTGATAAAAATTCATCAATTTTGAAAAAAAATTCATCATATTGGGAAAAAGTTCACAAATTTGAAGGGAATGTTAATGTATTTAGAAAAAATGAAAAATATATACAAACAGAACAAAAACAGTTCTAAGAAAAACAAAAAAATCAAAGAAAAAAACTGAACGAAACTCTTCCAAGAAAAAAATAAAAAAACGAAAAAGAAACAAGAAAGAAGAAAAGAAGTAAAAAACTGATGAGAGACGCAAAAGGTGCGGTGGTGCGAACCAACCTGTGGTTGGATGGTTAGAGAGAATGTGGTATCCCCAGCCCATCAGGGTTCAAATCATGGTGCTCGCATTTATTCTTGAATTTATTTCAGAATTTCCGGCGATGCGCATTCAGTGGGAGGAGACGTTCCAGTCGACGACGAGGTGCCTACGGTGACTTCATAAATCTCAAGATGATATGCCGGCTCGATTTTTCGGAGGTGCTCATAGGGATAGGGTGTGCGTGTGTGCATTCATAGGGATGAGTGTATGCACGTGTATATGAGCGCTTGTGTCTGTACTGATATTCAAAAAAAAAAGGTGTGGTGGCTGTGGTGGTTAGCGTAGTGTGCACGTGACCAGCAAGTCACGTTTAGATTCCCACCGCGCTCGTAGTATTTTTACTCCTTAATAAAGAGGAGGAAAAAATGAAATGGGCGGGCCCGTATGGAGAAGGGGGTGTGCGCCCGTTTGCCATAACACCTAAAACAGGCGCTTAAGGCGCTGTTTAGGAAATGCCGCGATCGAAGTAGCAGCGCTCGCTGAAGCTTTCCACCCCTCGCGTTATACTGGGCAAGCCTGTTTAGCGCTCGCTGCTCGCTGAAGCTTTCCACCCCTCGCGTTGTACGCGCTGCTCGCTGAAGCGAAAATTGGTGCAGCGGTCGTAGCCACCAGGCTACATTAAAGCTTATGATAAACTAGCTGGGCGTGTTGTACTTGTGGTATAAAATAGCTGTGCGCGCCCTATTTCCTTTTGTTTCTCCATTATTCTTCTACGTTACACGGTTTTTCTTCCTTTTTTTGATTTTTTGATTTTTAGTTTTTCTTCTCCATTTATTTTCATTGTTTTTTGTATTTGTTTCTTCTCCGTTTTTTCATTCTTTTCTTTGTTCTCCACCATTTTTGGGTTTTCATTTTTTTGGTGTTTTCTTTTTTCTTTATCATTCTTTATTTATCTTTTGTATTTGTTATGTTTGTTTTCCATTCTACATTTTTGTACATGTCAAAAACATTTTTTGTATACACATTCAACATTTTTTGAATGCTTATTCAACATTTCCAAATAATTGTTCAACATTTTAATACTTATTCAACATTTTTTAAATACTTTTTGAACATTTTTCATATACTCATTCAACATTTTTCAAATACTCGATCAATATTTTTCAAATAATTGTTCAACATTTTCAAATAATAGTTCAGAATTTTTCATATACTCGTTTCAACATTTTTTTGTACCTATAAACTTTTTTTGAATATTTGTTCAACATTTTTCATATACTTGTTTCAATAATTTTCAAATATTTGTTCAACATTTTCCAAATACTCGCTCAACATTTTTATTACCATTCAACATTTCTCAAATACTCGTTCAACATTTTTAATACTTAATTAACATTTTTCCATGTTTGTTAACCGACATTATTCGGGGAAAAAGCATGTGAAAACTGAGTAAAATGTAATACACAGAAAAAACATGTTGAATTAGATGGGTAAAAATGAAGGAAAAGAAAAAAAAGGGTTAAAACAGGAAAAGAAAGTAAACTTGATAAAACCCGCATTTTTACTTCTAGAAATTACTTCAATATTTTGATTATTTAAATCATTTTTTTGTTCATAATAGTTGTCACAATAACATGCCATGTTTTAACAACAATTGGTCTAAAATATGACCACACCATCCAATCGCCATCTAGACGGTTTGAATTTTTGAACATGTTTGTATCTTTCCTGCCGCACACAACGCTCTACCTCCTGCATCACGCTAAATCCTGTTTTTGGGTGTCACTAACGCTCTACCTCTCGCGTTATGCCAGATTTTCTTTTCGTGCGTCACCAACGGTCTACCTCCCGCTTCATGCCAAATTTCCTTTTTGGGCTTATCACCGGGGGATTTTGTCCACCTAAATATAATCACACACACCATGGGGGCAAGCTCAAATTGCTGGTGGCTTGGGTCATCTTAACAACACCCAGTCAACTGACCAAGTTAGAACCTCTATAGGGAGGGCATACCAAATCATGTCCTTTTTTATCAACACAGATAGAATGTTCAAAACAATGCCATCATATTCAACATGTGCAAAACATAGCAAAAAATAAGGAGATCCCATCCTTTTATGCGAGGCAATGAGCAACTTCAGCAACGAGTGTCCTATCATCTAAGATTGGGAACTTCATCGTTCCAAGACATCCTTCAATATTTCACAACACTTCATGAAATCACAAGTACAAGTACTTCGATAGCAAGAAAATGAAAAGAAAAAAAATAAAGAAGACGACATGTCTACCCCTCCACATTATGTAGAATACCTATTTTTTGGCAGTATTGTTTGCTATCCAAGACCCCGAATCCCCTCCAGATTCCTACAATTTTCGCAATGAAATCAGTGTGATAGAAAAGATATGATCCACGTAAGCCTTGCTGCAAAAAAGCAGATGAAGCTGTGTAAAACACGTAAACAAATACGACAAGCAAGAATGGTCGCATGTTTATCACCTTTTCGAAACCAATGAAACTGATGTTGTAACGCATTGCGCATGCTATGAAAGAAATTGATGAGAACAATATCACATTTCCTCTTACAGCAAATCAACACCAACAAATCTAGAGCAACATACATGCACCATATAAATGATCTTGATGATAGGTTCATGCATAAAGGAAATTTGAAAAACATATCAGAATGTTATTAAGTGATCCTAATTCCATGCGAAGTTGCTTGGAAAAAGTAGCAGTGAAGGATCAAGCACATCTCAAGCTGCAAGCGCAACAACATTGACATGGCCTTAGAGCCCACCGTCTCTCCACATTCCTGCATGTGAAGAATTAATCTACACCAAATCAGAACTACTCCATACCTTATAGATGAAGCCCTTACTAAAAAAATCAGAAAATATTCAAAATAACCATTTTTGTTAACCTAGCCATCTAAAATCCAAAACAGAGTGTGACCATAATCCACACTGCAACAAATGAATTACTATATACCTACCTTACGGGGCATATATGCCTAATCGTCATATCTTCTTGTTTGGTAGAGTTCACCATTTGCATAGTCTTGAATGGAGAAGATTGAACATGATATCGTACAACTGTGCAATGGTGTGGAGCTCCATTACGGTGCACCTTTCTAAAATTCAAAGTATATATGAATATATGCAAATATAAGTTTTGCTAATGTCATAGTTAGCCATACTTCACTAGCATCTTATCATGTCAAATCACTGGTTGACATCTCCTTTGTGCTGCAATTTTTAAATTTTTTGAAACAAAATTTAGTTGAAATTCAATAGACTTCTATCGGATGCCAAGATTGTGAAGATCAGTGCAGGTTTATATCATAGCATCATCTACTCACCCTTCAAAACAATGATGATCATTTGGACCAAGTACATCTCAAGCTGCAAGCGCAACAACATCGACATGGCCTTAGAGCCCACCGTCTCTCCACATTCCAGCATGTGAAGAATTAATCTGCACCAAATCAGAATTACTCCATACCTTATAGATGAAGCCCTTACTAAAAATTTAGAAAATATTCAGAATATCCATTTTTGTTGACCTAGCTATCTACAATCCGAAACAGAGTGTGACCGTAATCCCCACTAAAACAAATGAATTACTATATAGCTTCCTTACGAAGCATATGCTTAATCATCATTTATTCTTGTTTGGCAGAGTTCACCATTTGCATAGTCTTGAATGGAGAAGATTGAACATGCTCTCGTACAACTGGGCAATGGTGTGGAGCTCCATAAGCGACGACGATGATGGCGGCTACAGTTGTCCTTCCGGCATGACGGAGAATCTTCAAGAACTAACTAGTAAGATGCCCGTGCTACACTACGGGATCACAAATGATCGGGTGGACATTCTTTACTAAGTATGAGGAGCCTACTGAACAATAAAAGATGTACCAAGACATCAATCGAAGTGATGTCATATTGTTGATAAGTACACATCGAGCAAAATCAAACGTATGTTTTCCGACCAATGAACCCGCTCGTCCAAGCCAACCGTTTTATTCTAATTTTCAGCTTGCAGAAGACTTGGTGTTCTTCGTACCCAACTTTCTACTTGTTGTCCCATATTGAGGGGGACAGAGAGCATGCAGCAATAAAAAAGTTGTCTGCATACATTTGGCAATTGCGACGACCCAACCAACTTTTGGTTAACATATGATCCACTCTAGTCCCCACCCCATTAACCGCTACAAGAATATGCATACATTGCCACCATGAAGAGAAGTAATATTATAGACCCCATTCATGTTTAATTACATACCTTGGGCATCTATGAGGCCTTGGAATCATTCACCAACACATAAAACTTGCCGAAGTGCATTACTTGTATCAGGATTTAAAAGAGAGACCATCCATCGGACGAGGCGATTTGGTGCTCGGGCTCAGATGAGCCCGAAATCTGATCCTTTGGTTGGTGCATTGGGATCGTAGATAGTGTGTTAGACGTGGCAGAGTTGAACCAGGAAATAATAAGGATACGAGACCGATACGCCCAGCTGCAGTGCGCTCAGGTGGGCCCTTTTCGTAGCGCGCGGTGGTCATGGGCCGTGGTTCAGACGTTACAGAAAGCTGAGCCGTCACAGCTGGTCGTTGTGGAGGGTTCGTGGGTGTGGGCGTGTGGCGGCGAGTGCGGCGAGTGTGGCGGCTGTTGCTTCTTCCGGCGGCGCCGCGATGGAAGCTGACGGGCTGGAATTCCTGCTGGATTCACGGATGAGTGGCCTCAAACAATCTATCCGCAAATTTACAGAAGAACCTACTAAGAGTGGTGAAACCAGAACTTGGTTTGAGTTTCGACTAGTTGGGTGAGGCGTATGACTTTGACAACTTGTGTTCAGCGGAGGTTGGCTTTGGGATATGGTATGGCAAGAGTAGACTGGATCCTGAGAGAACCAATTTAGTGCAAGAGATCGTGTGTGGCTGTTGGTGAGAGATATTTGTGTTCATCTGAATTTTGTTTTCGATGACAGTGCTTTCTGACGGAGGGATTAACATGGATTATTTATTATGCGGACTTGATGTGCACGGATGAGCAAGTAGAAAGTTTTGAGTGGGTGTTTGCATAATTCCTTATTACGATGGGTGGACCTGCTCCAAAAACAATACTCATAGGTTTTGCACTGTACTAACTTGGCGCGGCAATATTCATTTCTGGTTTTCTTGCATTTGATAAAGCTGACTAGTTGTTTTTGACAGTCTTTGCAGACTATATCATAGCTAAGCCGGCCATTGCCAAAGTGTATCCACGCAGTGTGCACAGATGGTGCAAATGGCACATACTGAGAAAGCAAAGGAGTGGCTGGGTCCGTTGTGCATGAAGAAGAATGAGTTCAGACTTGAGTTTCACAAGGTTGTGAACCACATGTTGACGATCGACGAGTTTGAGGCTGCTTCAGGTATGCTGTTGGATAAGTAAAGTTTACGGAAGCATCCATATATGACGCAGATATATGATATTAGAACTAAGTGGGTGGAGCCTTACTTCAAGGGTGTATTCTGCGCTAAGATGACAGACACCCAACTTAGCAGGAGTGCTAATCACATGGTTCTGTAGGCATACAACTTGTGCAGGTCTCGGGTAGCGTGCTGCAATTCGAATTTTGAACTGCTGCTTCAGTGAATGCGATTTTTAAAATTGTAGTGGATTGTTATGCCAGGCAGGAGCACTATAAAAAGGATGGTACATGGCTCCCGCGGCAGTCTTTGGTGAAGCAAGTGGTAAGACAACGACGACGGGTGAAGTTTCAGAAAAAAAGAAGACGACGGGTGGCGCTGAGCAGCGTAGGGGCGATGTCACTGAGGTATGTTGACATACAGATAGTGTGTGTGTAGTATCTAGCAGTACAATGGCCGTTGTATTGACTTGCCGCTTGCAGGACGGCCATGAAGCCGGAGGCATGGACCACGACCGGCGAGGAGGGTGAAGAGCAGTGGGATCAAGACGAGGTGAGATCGTTATTCGGAAAGATTGCCTTGTCTACTCTCGGACGGTATTTGTCAGGCAGTAACATGGACAACAATGCAGCGTGAGGTGTTGGAGTTTGAGGAGGAAGCATGGAAGACCTCCGCAAAAGGCCGGGAATCTAGCACGGTCAAACTGGCGGGTGAGGAGAGCTTCGGCGAGCACGATCCAACGGGCGCAGTCATTATCGACGATGTAGCAGCCTTCTTGATAGCGTTGGCGGCGCTGAGAAGCTGGAGGAATCAGACGCAGAGGAGGTGAGCAGAGGTCCGGCTAAGCGACGGCGAATTGAACCATAAATGGACTTTGATGTTGGGGACATAGCAACGTTGCCACTGACCATTTTGGATGGCACGTACGTTGTGTACTAATTTGTTTTTCCGATTTTAGTTGTTTACTGATTCGTGACACCCTTGTGCATGAAAGAAATTTGTTGGGAGCAGGCTGTTCAAACTAAAGGAATCCAAAATCCCTAGCCTTTTGTAAACTGTTGTAGAGCCAGAAACTTAATGGCCCATGGTTGAAATGGCGTGGAATGTTAATTTGTGCATGTATGTTTATCACGGTGGAGTGTATCGGCGAGGTGAGAAGAAGAGTAGAGGAGAATTTGCTAAACATGATCTTTGATTAATAATGTTAGCTTGCATGCATGGAGATTTCAGCGTGCATGTGGTAAATGGCAGATGGAACAGGAATACAGGATGGCGCAGGAAAAATGCAGAGCCGTGCGGGACGAGCTGTTCCTTCTAACGGCGGCCGCTTTAAATGAGATGATGGCCCATAATATTTGTATATCGTATACGGTGAGAATACCTGTTAGAATACAACTTATGGCGCTGATCCACATGTGACTGGATGGCTAAGATATCAAGTGCAGTTGAGCCCGGGCTTAGAAATGAATTTTCGCCATCCACCTAAATACTGGTAGTAAAGCAGCGCCTCTGAACTATTGAAAACACTAATTTACAAAAAATTAAAGCTCACCTTCTAAATAATTCGAATAACCTGTGGATATAATTACTCATGCATGAGCTTTGACATGGTCAAGCATGTTGAGCATACAAGCTTCCTCTAATGGTATTGTGCAAATTTAAACTTATTATCCGTAACTTTGTGTGCATGCAACTTATCGTATTTCCCTGATTCTAGCCCATGCAGAATTCTGCGAGCAGACTACTTAAGCCACTTCAACAATCGTTTTCCCTGTCTCGCATAAGGTAATTGGCCCAAATGATTATAAATTATTAAGCTATTGATTAGTCTATCAAATAAGCAATATTGGGGATAAAATTATATCAAGTATTGCAAACCCGAAGTTGACCAAATAAGCAAATCACATAAGCAATATTGGAGCGGATGGAACATATGTGCATGCACCTTCCAACGGATGGAATTAAAGCATTACTAGTAGAACCCTCAAACCCTCAAATCCTTAAAGCAGTTTTAAGGGTTGAGAAGTGCCATTTTTTGACACTTTTAAGGGTTGAAAAACAGGGGCAAATACTAGAACCCTCAAACCCAACCCTTAAACTGCTTTAAGGGTTGGATTTGAGGGTTCTAGTCTTTGCCTCAACCCCAACCTTTAAAATTGTCATTTCACATATCACAATTTATGACAACAAGAACACAATCAACTTCCAAACAAACTACCAAATAACAATCATTGATGCATCGTTTAATAGTTTACATCACAAAATCATCATCTTCCTCCTCTCATCGGCACCATCACCAAAAGTTGCACCTCGGCGCCATCTTCTAGACCACAAGCGGGCTCCATCAAGCATCTCCATCGGCACCGGTGGAGTCGTACACACTGCCATCACCACAACTACTCATCGGAGTGTCACCTCGAAAAGTAGAGGACGCAACACGGAACATCCTCTTCCTCTCCGCGATGTCCTCCTTGTAGTCCTTCCACCATTGCAATTGGTCTTGATCCATGTCCTTCTTGGACATCATCATGTGCTCTTTCTCTCCCACCATGAGTTCTTTCCATACCTTTGCCTCTTTGAGCTTGATCATCCTCTCCTCCAACTCGGCCTTGCGCTTTGCTTCTTCACGCTTTGCTTCAACTTGTGCAAGCTTGACCTCTTCCTTTTTCTCGGTGATAAAAAGCTTCATCTCCAATGTCTTCGTTGTCAATTCCTCTCTTGCCTTCATCATGTGGTCCATCTTCTCCCTTAGGCTTGACGCCTCTTCTTCCATCTTCACCCTTAGCTTGCCCTTCTTGTTTCCCTCGGGCTTGCCCAAGTTCCTCTCCTCCTAATCTTCACTATCGTCCATCCTTAGCATTGCCGACTTCTTGGGTGCGGTCTCTTGATCCCTCAACTTCCACTTGTCAAAGGTTTGAAGAATTGACCAAACATGCTTAAATGGGAATGGCTTGCGCTTAGAAGCGGCCATCTCCTTGTACCTCAAGCCGGCAATTGTCTCCTATCAACCACACATAAATCACATAAGAACCCACCAATAGCATAGTGCACACACATAATCAAAATAGTGAAGAAATATGTACTCACATAGTCACTCTCCATGGTTCCACTAGGTGGTGCATCCCTCACTTGGTCCATGGCCGCACTCCAACGAGAACAAGCGGGCTTGATCAACTCCCACCGGCCTTGAAGCGACCGGAAAGTGCGATGGATGAACCCACTATTCTTCGGCTTGATCCTACAATAGACGTCCTCGATCCTTTGCCAATATAGTTTACCGGTTTGATCGCTGCCGGTGGTTGCATCCATTCCCACAGCTGCCCAAGCATGAACCAAGAGGACATTTTCCGCCTCGGTGTAGTTTGTCGACCGCGCGTGTGGGCGGGAAGCGGCAGTGAATGCCTCCACCCCTATCTCGGCCACCTCCTCCTCGTCATCCCCTTCATCCTCCTCATCTTCCTCCTTTCCTCCAAGTCGTCACCAACCCTAAAGGGGTCTAGAGGCGGAGCTCCGAGGTCCACCTCCGCGTTTTGGAGGAGGTCCATGAATGAGGATGGGGTTGCCATTTCCTCGAACACCTCGTGCGCGGCGGGAGGAGGTTCGGCGACGGTGGCGGGCGGGGCCGCGGCCGCGGCGGCGGGCTTCTTCCGCGGCTTCTTCACGGCCGGGGACGAGCCGACGACCTTGGAGGAAGCCCGACTACCATATGAACTCATCACAGCTTGTTTAATCTCTTCCTCAGAAAAAGGTCTCTCCAAATATTCTCTCTCATCAGCACTCACCATTTCATCATCAGACCAGAAGTTAGTATCCAAATGGATATCAGGTTTAGGTTCAAAGGCAAATAACTCTTTATAAAAAGAGGTAGCCACCTCAAGCATCTCTCCAGTTGAATTGACCACACCATTGGGGCTATTCAACTCAGAGAGGTGATTTTTCCTGTGTCTGTGATTGGCTAGCGCATGAAAGTAAGCATTGTTCCTATCACCCTCTAGAATTTTTCTATCTCTAGATCTCTGCCAGAGGGCAGTTTCCTCTTTCTTCCACAATTCATCCAACTCCGTCTTAATCTCTCTCATCCTGTCAAAGTCAACAGTAGATAGTTGATGAGTTTCAGACATGACATCCAATATATCAAACTCCAGAAGGAGTTCCCTCTTCTTTTTCTTAAGAGCAGCCTCCCTATTAATATTCCAACCCTTGGTTTTTATCCTAAGATTCTTAGTTTTACACAGCCAGTTCTCAGCAGAGGATCTGTCTAAAGAAACAGAATTTCATGCTTCCACCACCACTTGATGGAGGTCTGGTTGTGAGAGCCACCATTTCTCAAACCTAAATGGCTTGGGGGTGGTGGGGGCTCTGGCACCAGTATCTAGGATCAAGGGGGTATGGTCACTTCCCACTCTGGGGAGAGCAACTAGAGTAGAGAAAGGAAAGTGTGTATCCCAGTTCACAGAAATGAACACTCTGTCTAATACAGCAAAAACAGGGGAAACCTGATTGTTAGACCAAGTGAACACCCTATTGGAGATAGAAATCTCCATCAATGCCCACCTATTGACCCAATCATTGAACAAGAAAGTAGTTTGTTGATTAATCAAGCCACTACTCTTCTCCTTATCATTCCTAACCAGATTAAAATCTCCACAGATCATAATTGGATAAGAAGCAATAGACAAGGTATCATGTAGTTCAGTAATAAAATCTATCTTAAATTCAGGGTAAGCAGACCCATAAACCAACACCAATTGCCAAATGAAACCATCAGACTTATTTTTAATGGTAGCCACAATTGAAAACTTTTGATTAATAAAACCAATCACTTCAAAACAATCTTTTTTGAAACCCACAAGGATCCCACCCGCAATATTATCAGCTGGTAAAAAATGCCAAGCAAAATCACCACATTTATCAATGGACTTGAGGAAACCCTCAGAAATGATTTCTCTCTTAGTCTCTTGAAAACCAATAAAATCAGGATTAGATTTGGCAATAGTATCACACAGGCACTGAATCTTTCCAGGTTGACCTAGACCCCTAATGTTCCAAATAAGACCTATCATTAATTAATTTTAAACGGGTGGGACAAGCCACAAGGCTTACTTTTAATTAGCACCATAGGTGTCCCCCTGGAAGCATCAGCAGTGCCCACTGGTACCATGGGAGACACACCATCAGGTGTCCCAACTAACTCACTGGGATCAAGATCAAGGTTATTAGGCAGCACAATTTCAGGATTGTTATTGGCAAAAACCAAACACCTCTCTTTCTCTACCTCTATCATCTCATCAATAGTAATGTTCTTTTGATTATCATCCCCCCCCCAATCACTAAGTTCATTTGGTTCATCTGGTTAGTAAGAGTATTTTTATCCATAGTAGAGAAGGATTTACCTTTGAATGTGGGAGGGATTTCCAGATTCTTCTTCCTCTTATATGCTGCAGCTTTTTCCATAATGTTAATATTGCCATGGCCTCTAGTAGCAGGTCTTTTTGCAACAATAGGCCCCCATCTTGACTTGTTATCCTGAATAGCCTCCCCATTTTTAGCTTGAGAAAGTGATTCCAGCAAGGATCTCTTCCAAGTTTCACTTTGGAGAATTTGAATAGCCTCATGGGGGAGAACCCCCAGCTCATCCTCTATTCCCTCATCTTCAGAGTCACACATGTCCACTGATCTTAACAGATCCTCACAGTACTCCATGTTCTCAGTTTTCTTCCCAGAAGTTATGTTGGATTTTCTTTCACTTGGAGCAGGAGTTTTGTAGGCATCCCCCTCTTTTTCTTCACAGCATGTGTCTTGATCTTTCAACTCACACTTATATCCAGAAGCATGCCCATGCCCATCAGAAGCTGAACCCTTGGAGTTACCCTTTGTCACAGCATATTCCAGAATAAAGTTCTCCTGGTCAGTGTCTATGTTCTCATTCATGGGTGCATCCACCCTTCTCTGATCATCAGATTTTCTTGCAGAGTTCTGTTTGGATGAGAAATTGGCCTTGTCCAGTTCATCAATGGTTGTGTCACCAGCTCCTGAACCATCAGAAACATGGTCACCTTGGGTCCCTTCCTGTCCTTCTGTCTGGTTCTCCTCAGCCTTCTCATCATCCTCAAAATCTTCCTCATCACCATCAACATCAATGACAGAATCAGCCCCACCAGTTTGTTCAAAACCTTCCACAGTGAAGCCAAGTAGAAACAATTTCTTCTTCATCTCAATCAACCTTTCAAAAGGAATTTTGATAGGGTCTCTACAAGCAATCTTGACTCTGACATTCTCAAAAAAGGTTCTGAACATCCCATTCCAATCCACATCTGTAAGGTCCCCAAACAATGAGGCAATTTGAGCAAATACTTTCCAAGTGCACCACTTTGGAGGAATCCCTTCAATCAGCACCCAAGCTTCAATCAATTCACCAAATGGTTCACATCCACCCTTCCATTCAGTAAGAGTTACATTGACATCCTGTGGCAGGGAGAACCCTGGCAGCTCAATAAGGTCTTCCACTTTTTTCAAGGGAGGGAACCTGACCAAGAAAGTCTTACTAGATAATCCTCTAATTTGCTAGGGACAACTTTTGGATTTGCAAAAGGTAGCAGAGAGCAATTCCCTCAGCTTGGTACCATTCACTTCTCCTTTCAAGATGTTAACCACTGCACAGTTTTGGAAGTTCAACCACTTGGACTCATTTGCAACAGGGACATCCACATGGTAGAAACCAAGACCCTGAGCTCCACTACCAAAGAAAGCAGCCGTAGGTTGAACCTTAGACCAAGCTGCACAATTGTTGACATTATGATTCTGCTGACAGATAAAACAGGCCTTCGGCTTCACACAATTCCCAACATAATGTCCCGGTCCACCACAATTGAAGCAGATCATATCCTTATACCTAGGGTCAAGAACTTGCTCCACCTCCACCTCCACGGACCGGGATGACTGTACCTGCGCAGATCCAGCAGTAGAAGCTATGGATCTGGTAGGCTTGGGGGCAGGAGCCTGCTCCTTTGTTGCTGGCGCAGTTGGCTTCCGCCCAGCAGGCGCAACAGTTTTCTGCCCCACCCCCTTGGCTGGAGCAGCGGGGTGGTTGCTTCCCCCAGCGCGACGATCGGCCATCTTCACCCCACGCTTAACAGCTTCAGCGAAGGAGATAGAACCAGGGCCGATCCCCTCACGAGCAACTTTGACCTGTTTGGGGGGTGGGTCGAACGGCCGACGAGTTGCAGGGAAACAATCTGCAGCCGAAAAGGCTTTGCTCTCAACAAGGTCCCTCCGGATCCAGCAAAGGAACCTGGATTTTTGGTGGTCTTGAGGTCG
>NC_041393.1:10849792-10860942 GCF_002162155.2 Triticum dicoccoides
GCGGCGGCGAGGGGGGAAGGGAACGAGCCAGAGCTGGCCAAAGTGCTCCTCCACGTTATCTAGGGCATCGGCTTTACGCAATCCCCTCGTGCTTTCCGCTTTCTCCTCAACAACGCGTAATTTGATCGTGGGCCCAGGCAAGGCTGGATTCACCCCACGGGAACGGTACAAAGCCCCCGTTCCTGGGACAGGGATAGGATTAGCAACCTGGTCGAGTCCCTCGCCGGAGCACTTCTCCGACGAGGTCTCGCCCGTCGCAGAAGCAGCCGCAGTTTCCTTACTGTATTGAGAAACCAGAGGGAGAACCCCCGAATCTATCTCCACATCCTGAACTAGTGTATTAGGAATCGAACCCGATTGCTCAATCAAACCAGCACCCTTATGCATTCTCTGGCGACGCAATCGAAAATCCCGTAGTCTGGCTTTCAGAGCTGAATTAGCACGGAAGTGTAAACCAAACTCACCAGGCCATGGAGGAGGATCAATGGCGCGTCGCTGTGTCTGAACCAGTTGGGGAAGACGCTCTACTGACGACGCGGAGGCCAGACGGTCCCCGCGGGGATGAACTCCGGTGGGATCCTGGAATCCCCTCCCACGAGGGGGGCCTGATGTTGAGCCTTGAGGGATTCGCCGTCCGGAAGTTCTCCCAACGGGCGGCCTGCCGCGGATCTGACGATTCCGCCTCCTGAATCGCCCAGAAGAGGAGCTCCACATCCTCGCAGCCATCGTCGCCGATGAAGCGCGTGCGCTCGACGAAGTTCGCATGGCGGAGGATGTGCATGTGGATCTCCCCCCACTCGTCGCGGTCGGGGAAGCGCTCCATCACCACCCGCCTCATCTCGCGGCGAGCCTCCGGCGAGTGCGGGTCGATCTCGGGCAGCGGCGCTGCAGCTGGCGGTGGAAGCGCCCGCGGCTCCGCAACCCGCGCCACCGGCACAAGCCGGCGGATCCGCACACCGCGGCGGCGCGCTCCGGTCATGCTTCTTCTCTGCTGCGGATATGGGGCGGGGAGAGCTCGGTGAGGTGTGGGGGTGGGTGGGAAGCGAGGGAATTAATGGCGGCATCGGCGCTTCACCCGAGAGGAAGGAGAGGGGGCGAGAGGGGGGCGTCATCCCAGCTCTGCTTTGATTCAGATGATTCAGTTCTTCAGTTTAATGCTGTATGCCGCTAGTGGTAAAATTCGGAACCTCAAAAGCGAAATCAGTTCAGCTTAACAGAGAATACAATGTTTTCTGTTTCTTAGCCTACTGTAATTCTTTCGAATAAATAATTTGTGGACAAAATTCGGGCTGTATTCGGGCTGTAATTGTTTTGAGGTTTTGTACATCAGCTTTCTTCTTGATCATCTCATTAACCCGTTGCAGTTTGACACATGATGCCTAATTGCTTACCTATTTTTCTGCTAATTCAGCCCATGCCAAGCTGCGGTACCCGGATGTCGATGCATAGTGGAGAGCTACCGGAGCTAGGACCCCTAGAAGTCGCCTTACTGCTCACATCCTCAGACACGACGACATGAGAACCCAGCAGTTGTTGCTTTTCAGCTAAACTTGGTCCGTTCTCTTAGCAGTATATGAACCTATTTGTGTTGGTATTACCGTTCTGAAATTCCAAAACTGTTCGAACGGAGCTAAACCGTGCGGTCAGGGTGGACAACACGAGCGGTCTTTCGGACCGGCTCGTGGCCCGCTCGGTCCTGGCCGGCTCGGGCCTAGCCTGCTCAAAAAATCGGCCGGTCCGAGCTCACCATTCCGGCCCGACAAATCTTCAGTCCGGTCCGGGCTTTAACCGAGCCGACCGAGCGGACCGAAGAACTTGACGGGAGCGTGGCCGGAGCGTGGCGGGGGCATGGCCAGAGCGTGGTGGAGCATGGCGGGGGCGTGCCGGGGGCGTGGCCAGGGCATGCCAGAGGCGTGGCGGGGGCGTGGCCAAGGCGTGGCGAGGGCGTGGCAGCGCAGGCATGGCAGGGGCTGAAGAAACCATCACCGTTTATGTCCGCCGCCGCGGGGGGCCGTCGTCTGCGCGGCCAATGGACTCGCTGACCCTGAAAACTATGTCCATTAGATGCGCCTCACTAGGATCTATCGTATGCACCAACGAACACGACGTGGGAGGTCATACATCGCCGCATCAGGCACCGTCTTTTTCATCTCTGTTCATCGGCTGTCGTGCCAAGTTCGTCGCCGATGAGCTCGTTCTGGTGATTTTTTTGGCTCCTCTAGCTCCCTCTTGATCTTCCAAAGCTGCCTGACATCTCCGTGACGAGCTTTGCTGCCTCCAGCGCCCTGCCCTTGTCACCATGCTCTGGCACGTGCTCTGCGGTGAACTCCGGCCGGTCCAAACGAGCCGCTCGGTCCGGCTCGGGCTTCGTCCCTGTCGGTCCGGTCCCTGGAAACAGGACCACGACGCTGCTCGGTCCGGTCCGGTCCGGACCGCCGACGGCCGGTCCAAAGGACGGCTCGGTCAGGGACCGGACCGGCCCGGACCGTGTCCACCCTGACCGTGCGGTGAAATTAGTCTGTAAATGCCTTGTAAATCAGTTCAGCTTAATAGTGAGTTTTGTTATTCTGCTGAAAGTTTCAGTCTATCATCAGAAGATGAATTTTGTGCTTTCACTCAGACCAGAGTTCTGAAAGTTTCAGTCTATAAGCAGAAGATGAATTTTGTGTTTTCAGAAACAAACTCCCGGACACAACTTGCTGCATTTTGTTGCGCGCGTGGTATATTTGATTGAGCCTACAGTAAAAAAAATTGATTGGTAAAAGTATCCCACAATGCATGACAACTTCAGACATTTTGCGCCTCTCTCTCTCTCTCTCTCTCTCTCTCTCTCTCTCTCTCTTATTGAATACTGAAAACAAACGTCTCAAGGTCATTACAAAAAGAAAAATCAAGGAAGCTCTAGATTCAGGGTGTATCCAATATCGATCGATCTTGTTTCAAACTAAACCAATTTGATCGGACGTCGCTATCATTGCCAACTTTCTGCCCTTTATATAGAATAGTAGTTTGAAACAATTCGATCAGTTGATTGGGGGTTTTCTGTCCCGACGATCGATTGATCGGTGCCTTTTTTTGTTCTCCAATTTAAGATCGGTTTGTGTCGTCCAGCATCCGTCAACTCTATGCGCCTCTACTCCGACATCGACATCGACTACACGTGTCTCTTCTCCGACAATACGGCCTAAGGGAGGCCCATTGTCCGCACATCGTTCCCTGCTGCGCCGCCATGCTCTGATCGGGTTTGCTCCGCCCACCCCACCTTCTGCTCGGCTGCATCATGATGCTTCATGTAGGTCGACGCACTCATGCGTTGGTGCAACGTGCTGGTCCTTTCTGTAAGAGGAGATAGGTTGCGGTAAACGTATGCTATGGTAGCAGGGACGTATTCATGTTATATAGGCAATACAGGATACATCAGGCGCAGGTTGTTACGAGTCTTTTCCCCTACTCCAAGCTACATAGGATGAGGATCAACTCAACTAACAACCTGCAGATAATACACGTACAACGCACGCCAACTACATCATCGTGACACATATGTCACGTTACACAACTAGCCTATCATCTAACATCGTCCCTCAATCTCAACATGTGAAGGTTTAGATTGTTCTTGAAGGCTTGAAGTTGTCGAGCTTGCAAGGGTTTTGTGAAGCCATCAACAACTTGATCTCTAGTTGGAATGAACCGTACTTCCAACAACTTTTGTGCAACTCTTTCTCGAACAAAGTGATAGTCAATTTCTATATGCTTTGTTCTTGCATGGAATACAGGATTTGCAGAAAGATAAGTTGCTCCAAGATTATCACACCATAGTTGTGAAACATGTGATCTCCCAATACCCAATTCATTGAGTAGTGTTTCTATCCACATTACCTTAGCAGTTGCATTTGCCAGAGATTTATATTCAGCGTTTGTACTTGACCGAGACACAGTTGCTTGCTTCTTTGCATTCCAGGATATGAGGTTTGAGCCAAGGAAGATAGCAAAGCCGCCAGTGGACCGCCTATCATCAGGGCATCCAGCCCAATCTGCATCTGAAAAAGCACTTACTGTTGTTGAGGAGGACTTACACAATTTTAGTCATGTTTCAACACTTCCTTGAAGATACCTAAAAATTCTCTTTACAGCTGTCCAATGTACTGTGGTAGGAGCATGTAGAAACTGACAAACCTTATTAACAGAGAAGGAAATATCTGGTCTTGTTAAAGTTAAATACTGGAGTGCACCAACCACACTTCTGTATTTTGTCCCTTCCTCTAGACTCAATAACACTCCTTCATGCAAAGACAACTTATCAGTTGTAGACATGGGTGTGTTAGAGGGTTTGCAGTCTTTCATACCTACACGCTTGATTACATCTCTGGCATACTTTTCTTGAGTCAACACTATACCATCATGTACCTTTTTAACCTCAATACCTAGGAAGTAATGTAACTCTCCTAGATCCTTAAGAGCAAACTCATGTTTTAACTGTTTTAGCAATGCTGAGGTGGCCTCTTGAGATGAACTAGCAACAATTATGTCATCAACATAAATTAACATGTATATCATCACCTTTCCTTTTTTTAAAGAAGAACAAGGAAGTATCTCCCTTGGAAGCTCGAAACCCAAGTTGTTGCAGCTTTGCACTTAGCCTTGAATACCAAGCTCTAGGGGCTTGTTTAAGACCATACAAAGCTTTGTCCAGTTTGCACACATGATTTGGTTTTGAACCATCTTCAAACCCAGGTGGTTGTTTCATATAGACTTCCTCTTCGAGAACGCCGTGTAAGAACGCATTCTGTACATCCAATTGGCGAAGATTCCATCCCCTGGAGACAGCAACAGACAAAACAAGTCTGATAGTAGCATCTTTAACAACTGGACTAAAAGTGTCCTCATAATCAATGTCGTATCATTGTTTAAAGCCTTTGGCTACCAACCTAGCTTTGTATCTCTCTATTGTGCCATCAGGTCTTTTCTTGATTTTATAAACCCATTTGCAATCTATAACGTTCCTCCCTTGCTTGTAAGGAACTAAGTGCCACGTTTGATTTTTTATGAGTGCATCATACTCAATATTCATAGCATTTTTCCAACTTACGTTGTTTAGAGCTTCAGTTAGGTTCTGTGGTTCTCCAGTAGATGCAAAATTTGCAAACTTAAAGTTTCTTTCATACCTGACCGTCCCATCTTTGTACGTTGTGGGCTTTAAAATACCTTTCTGTGATCTTGTTGTTACTCGCTGTGGTGCAGAATCGATGGCCACAGAGGATCCCGATCCGCCACCTCGTACTGGGTCCAACCTGCCCATCCCAGGCGAATCTCCCTCTTCTGTCGCGCGCCTGGGCTGGCTCGGATCCCGCGCCTGTGGGCCTGGTGAAAGCGACCCGCTGTCGCTGGACAGCGCGTGGTCCACGGACCGACCGCCATCATTGCTTCGGGCGACAGGCGTCCTGTCCCCACTCGGTACGCGACGGCTGTCACATGCAGCCGGGGAATCCACTGCGCCGCCTGACCGGATGGCAGACCCAGCCGACGTGTCATTCGCTGAGTGGCCACCCGCAGAATCTGGGGAAGGCGGCATCGGCGGCGCCTCCAGATCCTCCTCGGGATCGCTTTCCGCGCCAGAACCGTCAGGTTCAGAATCAGCAGGCGGATCCACCTCGTGTCCTGCGCCTGGCTGAGCAGCATCCTGTTGCTGCATAAAATCACGGTGATTTGGGGCTGCATTTTTTTATTGCTGCCACCATTAGTAAGGCTATCACACAAATGATCATCAGCAATATTCTCACCCCCTTGATCAGTTGGGTTCAAGAGTTCTGGAGGTAACAAAAGTATTTCAGAATGTAATCTTGCTCCAGCATTGGGATGTAAAGTAGAGAAAGGAAAGACATTTTCATCAAAAACTACATCCCTCGAAATATAGACACATCCTGTAGAGATATCAAGACATTTGAAACCTTTGTGAAGATTACTATACCCAAGGAAGGCACACTGTTTGGATCGAAATTGGAGCTTGTGCTTATTATATGGCCGAAGGTTAGGCCAACAAGTGCAACCAAAGATTCTGAGGGCTGAGTAGTTGGTTTTTTCATGATATAACCGTTCAAGAGGGGTTTCAAAGTTGATAACTTTACTAGGTAGACGGTTGATCAAATATGTGGCGGCAATGAAAGCTTCATCCCAAAACTTTAGAGGCATGCAAGCTTGGGCAAGAAGAGATAAACCAACCTCAACTATATGTCGGTGTTTACGTTCTGCTGAGCCATTTTGTTGATGAGCATAAGGACAAGAGACATGATGAGAGATGCCAATTTTTGTGAAGAAGGAGTTGAGTTTTTCATACTCCCCACCCCAATCTGTTTGAAGAGCAAGGAATTTGCGATTGAACTGCCTTTCAACAAGGTTTTGAAAGTCATGAATTTTTTGGAAAACTTCAGACTTATGTTTAATGAGATAAATCCAAGTGAACTTGCTAAAGTCATCTATAAAGCTCACATAATTTTTTTTCTCCCTGTTTCAATAGCAGGACGCCAAACGTCGGAGAAGACAAGTTCTAAAGGAAACTTTGATTCACTTATTGACTTTGGATATGGTAGCTGGTGACTTTTGCCTTTTTGGCAAGCGTCACATACAAACTCATTGTTGAAAGAAATATCACATGGGAGGTTATTGTTGCTAACAATTTTCCTAACGATGACTGAAGAAGGATGACCTAAACGCCGGTGCCATCTATCTGAAGATATCTTGATGGCACTTAGCACTTGCTTCTTGGCGTTTCCCCCCACGTGTTTGATAGGATAGAGACCTCGTCTACCCTTGCCTCGAAGTAGAACCTTCCTCGTTCCCTGTTCCTTGACAAGAAAAAACCGAGGATGAATTTCAACGAAAGTGTTGTTGTCGGTGGCAAGCCGACTGGCTGAGATTAAGCTTTTATCAGCTTCAGGGACATGAAGAATTTTTTTAGGTGAAGGTCGCGATCAGGGGTGTGTATAGCTGAATAACCAACGTGTTGTATAGCCATACCTGAACCGGATGCAGTGTGGATCTGCTCGCCACCAGTGTACCTGTCGCGCACCGTCAGTTTCTCCAAGTCGCCGGTGATGTGGTCGGTGGCGCCGCTATCCAGGTACCAATTTGTATCTACCCCATACTGAGGCGTCACCATGTTGGCGGACTTCTCTTCTTCTCCCTGGTATGACTCGTCATAGCGCTTCCAGCACTTCCAGGCCGGGTGGCCTGGCTTGCCACAGATCTGGCACACCACCTTGGGTGCAGAGGCAGAGTTGTTGTAGTTGCCCCTGCCACCTCCGCCGCGGCCGTTTTGCTTGGTGTAGGGACGGCTGCGATCACCACCAGAGTTGCCGCTGCCTTGCCTGCCGCGGCCGCGGTCACCACCGCCACGGCCACGCCCGCGTGTCGCCGCGTTCGCTGAAGACTGCGATCCCCCATGGCGGAGGTTCATCCGTGTCTCGAAGCTGACGAGCTGCGAGTACAGCTCCGACACGGTGACTGGCTCCACTCGAGAGCACATGGCGGAGACCACCGGGTCGAAGTCTTCTTCAAGCCCGGCCAGGATGTGGGAGACGACGTCCCCTCGTCCACCCTCTTTCCTGCTACGGCAAGTTCATCACAAAGAGTTTGGATCTTGCCAACGTACTCGGTGATGGAGTTGTTTCCTTTTTGAAGATTGGCGAGGGCGATCCGGACATTCACAGTCGCGGCACGGGTCTGCGAGGCCAGCATCCCCTGAACCGTGTTCCATAGCTCCGCCGAGGTGTGGCAGGTGGCAACCTGAATTGCCATCTCACGGGGCAGCGTTGTCAGAAGATATGAGAAAACTTGTTAATCTTGTGCATACCAGGTTTGGAACTCCGGGTTGGGCGCCTTCTTCTTGGTCTTCCCGTCGGAGTCCGTGACCTCCAGCTCCATGGGTGGCACTGGATGATCGACGTTGAGGTACTTCTGCATCTGAGCACCTCGGATGGCAGACAGAACCGTCGCCCGCCATAGTGCCTGGTTGCCCTTGGTGAGTTTCTCCGAGGCGACGTGAGCGAATGGAGAGGATGGGAAGGTATTTGAAGATGTTGCCATGGATGAGTTCGAGAGGGGCTCTGATTACCATGTAAGAGGAGATAGGTTGCGGTAAACGTATGCTATGGTAGCAGGGACGTATTCATGTTATATAGGCAATACAGGATACATCAGGCGCAGGTTGTTAGGAGTCTTTTCCCCTACTCCAAGCTACATAGGATGAGGATCAACTGAACTAACAACCTGCGGATAATACACGTACAACACACCCCAACTACATCATCGTGACACATATGTCACGTTACACAACTAGCCTATCATCTAACACTTTCCTCAGCAGCGTCACGAACGACCTGCGGTGGCCTGTTGATCTGCGCGGTGTGGCCCCAGGCCACTTCAACATCATGTCCGGGCATTGGCTGTTCACGGGTTCGTACACGATCTCGTCATAGATTAACCTGTAACTTGTACTCCCTTAAAATCACAATCAAGCAAGACGTAGGGTTAGCTCTTCGAGAGAGCCCAAACCAGGGTAAATCCTCTCTCTCTCTAATATGGGATACCGAAAACGTTTCAAGGTCATTACAAAAAGAAAAGGCAAGGAAGCTTTAGATTCAGGGTGTATCGAGTATCTATTGATTGATCTTGTTTCAAACCAACTTGATCGGACATGGATGTCGTTGCCAACTTGCTGATCTTTATAGAGTAGTAGTTTGAAACAAATTCGATCAACTGATTGGGGGGTTTTCTCTCCCATCGATCGATTGATCGGTGCCTTTTTTTTCCCTCTGATTTAAGATCAGTTTGTGTCGTCCACCTTTTGTCAACCCTATGCGCCTCTACTCCGACATTGACATCAACTACACCCGTCTCTTCTCCGACAATGTGGCCTAAGGGATGCCCATCGACTGCACATCGTTCCCTGCCGGCGTCGCCGCCATGCTCCGATCGGGTTTCCTCCGCCCACCCCGCCTTCATTCCGCTCGGCTGCATCATGATGCTTCATGCAGGTCGACGAGGTCATGGCGCTAGTACAACTGTACAATGTGCTAATCCTTGCCTCACGAACATCACGCACGAGCTGCATAGGCTGCTTGTGATGGTCTGTCGATCTGCGCGGTGTGGCCCCAGGCCACTTCAACATCATGCATGTTCGGGCGTTGGATGTTAGCGGACCCATACACGATCTCATGGTTAATCAATATGTAATCTGTACTCCCTCGAAATTAATACAATCAAGCAGGACATAGGGTATTTTCAAGATAGTCCGAACTAGGGTAAACTTCTGTGTCTCCTGTTAACATCGCACCAGGCTACCAGTTCGGGACTCACTGCCTGAGATCTGCTTGATTTGACTCTGCCACCAATAGTGGAATACCAAGGTACTTGATTCATAACTCGTTCTCGATCTCCCATAGTTAAGACTTGCACCACGGACAAATATTCCCTGATTGCTCTGGATCTTAAAGTCTGGGCGAGGTTCCATGCCACCCGCATCTCACGGTAGAATTCCTCTTGGCTGAAGCTCTTTGATGTTCGAACCCCATCCAGCGTGGGCCAGCGAACTCGATCCCGAAGTTCCTACACTTCCTTGTCCACAATTATGTCATCAAATCGTCCTCGTGAAGATCAAGTTTCTCGAGGAGATCACCAAGATCATTAGAAGAGCCCTTACGATCCGACGTTATTGGTGGATTGTGCTTCAGATGCGGTCTCCATTAATGCCCGAACTCAACCGGGAAATAGGCCCAACGAGGACTGGCTGACGACTGATGGAGCGATCGTAAGATCGGAAACACTGCGACGAGAGTGGATCACCATTCAGTTGACACTCAGCTGCGAGGGAAATCGTTGTGAGGAGAAAAGCCCTAGCCGCCTCTATGAGAACTAGCACAAGAATTCTCTTGAAAGAGAATTAACTGAAAGACATCCATATGTATCGATCGATCAAGTAGCTTTATGATATAAAGCGAGACTAAAGCCTATTTCGAGAGGATACATGAGAACTAATCCATGGTTGGGTGGTAAGGCGAGTGATTTTACCCTCAGCCCCTCAGATATGATACCCTACTAGTGGTTGGTGCGCCATCTTGTGGCGCCGCTTAAGAGGAAGATGTGCGCACGTTTCCATTTAAAAAAATACATAGAGTTCTCACCTCCGTCTAGAAAAACATCTCAGAAAAAAAATACTCACCTTCATCTAATAAAAGAAGTAAAAAGAAAAAAGAAAAAATGTACCACCGTAGCCTACCAGCGAGTGCCACTTTGCATAAACCTCCATTTAAAAATACCATAGGTCCTCACCTCCATCTAAAAAGAAAAAAATAAATTTAAAAATCATCCACACCTTCATCTAAAAAAATTCCAAAAGATTTCTCACTGTGGCCAACCAGTTTGCGCCACGTGGTGTAGCTGGTTGGCCGCCCTTCACGCGTAGCTTAATGGATTTAATGTGTTTCATTAAGGGGAAATATTAATCAAATGGGAGACGATGTTCTCGTCGACAATGAGGCTCCTGTGGTGTCTTCGTCAATCTCAACATCTGCCAACTCAGTCTCGCGGAAGTGCTCATATATATGTGTAGGGTTTGCATGTATGCGATCATAGGAGAAGCCCGTGTGCTGCAGATGGCAAGAGAAACAAAAATTTCAGTCATAAATTCAACTCACAGCAAGACAAACAAAAATAACAAATTCAACTGTCTTCGCGCAAATGGACCCAATTCACGGCCAGTTTAAATGAACGACGTTCATGTCACGATTTATCTTTTTTGTATCTCCAGGTGTGAATTAATTTGTAGCTAAAATTCTATGATATGATAGATCACTAGTGCAGAACCGGGCAATAGCACCGGTTCGTAAGGCCCTTTAGTGCCGGTTACATAACCGGCACTAAATTGTGGTCACTAAAGCCCCCCCCCCCCTTTAGTACCGGTTCAGCACGAACCGGTGCTAAAGGGCAACCACGTGGCACGAGCCAGCTCCGGAGGCCTGGAGCCCTTGAGTACCGGTTGGTAAGACGAACCGGTACTATAAGGTTTGGGGGGTTTTTAGTTTTATGATTTCTTTTTTATTTAATTTTGTGTTTCCATTTTAATTCTTTTTCGTTTGCTGGTATTTTACGATACTACA
>NC_041393.1:10861486-10924950 GCF_002162155.2 Triticum dicoccoides
TCACAAACCACCATATTAATTAATTCACACATACACACATGTATAGCTATATACAATTTCTCCTACATATGAATGTTGCCTTCGGAGCCAGTGGCATTAGCCTATTTGGTGCCTTCGGAGCACGATTACAATTGGAAGTGGTTTTCATGGGGGCGGTAGCGGTAATAGAATTCTCCATTCGGATTTATGACCTGGTCGAGCAAAATTCCCGCTATTTCCTCTTGAAGTGCTTCTACGCGCTCCCTTTCTATGAGCTTCTCCAGCACCTCTTTGAACTGTTAAGAAGGAGATCAATATGCATGTATATTAGTTGTGTGACTAGATGTCGATAATGGTGTAAAAATTGTGAATAGTGTTCTGACAAGCGTACCCATTGTTGTCTTTGAGATCTGCTCCTTTCGGACGCCATCATGCGAATGTTCTCGCAAACGCAGAATGCACACAGATCAGTCCCCTGCGCCTGCTTCAGGGCCTTTACGAGAATGGAATTTGATCAGATAATAATTAATCAAGCATGATAATTAAAGAGATGGCAGCTAGCTAGCTAGCTAGTACTACTTAATTACTTACCTTGGGTCGAATCCATTTAAGCTTTTGTTTCCATTCACCTTCCGTGACGCTGATGAATCTTTCCCAAGCCCTGCCCGCCGACAAAGAAAATGAATAAAGGGGTTATTAAATAGTTCATATCATGAAATGACGAACTAAATAGGCCGAGATATATAGTTAATAATGATTAAAATTACCTGTTGACTATCCCATACAAGATGTATAGTCAGTTTTTTCTGAGATTAGTGAGTCCAGTACTTCAACTGTTCCGGCGTCAACTTTTATGATACACAAAACCCAGTGAAATCTGCATGCACACACGCTTACATGTCTTAATTAAGCGGGCATATGTAAGCAAAAACATGTAGCTAGCTAGTAGGCAAAAACAGAGAATTTGTAGTACAAGACAGTGTGACTCACTGGAAGTTGTAAGGAAGTAGTATATCTTCATTGTATTTGAGGCGCTTCAAGAACTCTAGCATACTGTCCTCTACTTCCTTTGCACAACGTTTATTTATCTTCCATGTGTATTCATTAACGGTGTTTGGGTCAATGAACCCAATGCCAAAGCGTCCATCTTTTCTCATTTCATATATCTTCATCCTGCATATATAATACCACAGGAAAGAATATAGTGAGGATAATTACAGGTAATGATTGATCAAAAGGATCACTACAGCTATCTTGAGACTTAAATTATAGAAAGAAATCACTTATAGACAATAGCAACTGACGATAGATTTGTCGAGTGCGTCTTGATTGTATAACTGAAACAGTTCTAAATACTCAACGGACACAGCTTTCTCATGGTAGTAATGGTCCTGCTTGATATTCACCATGAGGGACAATCGCTCTGAAATCTTGGTAATGTTCATGTACCATTGATGCAATTCATACATTCTCGTTTGGAGGTTCTTGACCTTGTCTGACGCGACCAAAGGTTGGCCCCGGACATATTTCCGTTTTACTTCATCCTCTCTAAGCAAAGGCATGGGCTCGATCTCGAGGAGTTGTCCAACAGTGATGTTGAGAACTTCAGCCTGCATTATATGCTCCTCCGTTATTACCACATTGCCCACCTCGGGAACATGCACTGTTTGCCCACAATAATATTGGGCACGCGTACTGTCACCTGTTGTTGGCACAACAAGCGAGGGGATCGATTGCGCCGCCTGTTCTCCCAGCTGGGGAATGGTTTTCCCGCATTTTTTGGCAACTGCTTCTTGTTTGCTCGATCCCGATGTAGACGTGCTCGCCTCCCTTTGTAGACGTGCTCGATTTAACTTCCTGATGTGGCGCTCATAGTCTGTGTCAATAGTCTTGGGAGCTGGTGGTTGAGCCATACGAATGAAGTGGTCAATCGTTTCCTCAGGCACTTTCTCCCTTGGCGGCGGTGGCGGTTTCGGTGCAAAATGGGCTTCCACCTCGGCCTTCGATATGGCTGTGATTTCCTCCTTGGACCTGTCATAAGACCTCTGCGGAAGAGGCTTGAGGCTTGGACCATATTTATATCGCTTGCCTCCGCCTGTACTTCCTGTACTACCTCGACTCGTACCGCTACGCACCATAGCTGCGGGGTGTCTCTTCTGCGATTGTTGAGGCAGCGGAGACGGCTGACGGGACTGAGTTGGACGAGGAGGAGTGGCCTGAGGTTGTGCCGGACTTGGAGGAGGAGTGGACGTCTGATGCTGTGGCGGACTTGGAGGAGGAGGATTGTCCTGACACTTTGCCGGACTTGGAGGAGGAGGAGTGGCCTAACACTTTGCCGGACTTGGTGGACTTGCAGGAGCGGGAGTCTGCTGACTCGGTGGCAGACTTCGACGAGGACTCGGCTGACGCGGTGTCGGTGGCCTTGGAAAGATGATGCAATCCTTTTTCCATAAGATGATACGATGTTTGGCCTCTCCGAGAAAGCGCTCGCCGTCACCTCCAGCAATGTCAAGCTGTAGCCCTAAATATGGTGGGTCCACCACCTCATCAACCAAGACACGAGCATAGCCCGCTGGAATCGGGTTGCAATGGAAGGTTGCCTCGGGGGGATTTGTGAAAGCACAGCCGTCCGCCACCTTCATGGATATGTTCTTCATTTTGACGTGTAGCTCGCAGTTAGTGTTCTCCGTGATGTCATCCACGGGGTATCTACCCAGCATTGCGTCGTCCGGGACGGAACCCACGCTGCTTCTCGGCATGGATGGGCCAGTGCTATCCAATGCTGGATCATCCGCTAGCTGCTGCAGCTGCTGAGACCCCCTTTGATGGGTAAGTGAGTCGATCTGCTCCTGCTGCCGCTGGAATTTGACTGCCAATTCCGCTTGACTTGCTTCTAGGCCTTGAAGGCGTTCATAGTCCCGCTTCCTCTGCTCCTCCTCCATCTTCCTCTTCTTCTCCTCCGCAATCTTCTTTCTCGCACGAGTTCTGTAGTCGTTGTTCCAGTCTGAAAACCCCGCATACCACGGCATAGCGCCCTTGCCTCGTGTTCTTCTCGCGTGTTCAGGATTTCCCAGGGCACGCGTAAGCTCGTCGTTCTCTCTGTTGGGCTGGAACACCCCTGTTCGTGCCTCTTCTATTGCAACAAGTATCGCATCGTCGGCTCCCTTCAGACTTGCCCTCGTCGAAACATTGCCTGTCTCCCGGTCCAACTCCCACCCATGCGCATAGAACCAAGTCCTGACCCTGGGGGCCAGCTCTTAGTAGCCGGAGTGACACCTGCATCCTCCATCTCTTTCTCAGACTTATCCCACTTAGGCATTGCCACCGCATAGTCACCTGGCCCCAGCTTATGGAACTTATCCTTTTTTCGGCATTCTTCTTGTTTATTCTCGACCGTTCCTTAGCTAATTCCGAATCCTTGAATTTCACGAAATCGTCCCAATGATCATCCCTTGAATACTGGAGTCTTCCTTCCTCCCTTGACATACTTGTTCCATTCACGATTCTTGTAGTTCTTGAATGCAGTCGCCATCATCCTAAGAGCAGCCTCTTTGACTTTCTGCACATCTGCTTCTGTGAGATGATCTGGTAGGGTGAAATGTTCCATGAGAGTATCCCAAAGCAGATTTTTTGATTCTTGTCGACAAAAGTAACATCTGGACGTGGCTTTGCTGGCGCTCTCCATTCTTGAAGTTTGATCGGGAGTTGGTCCTTCACAAGAACTCCGCACTGACGAACGAACTTGTCCGCAATCTTCTTAGGCGCTAGTGGTTTGCCAGTAGGGTCGCATGCCTCGATATTGTACTTTACGCCCGGCTTCAACTTTTTGTTCGGGCCTCGTTTCGTCATTTTGCCTGAATATTTGCTCGATCCGGATGGCTGAAAGAACAAAGATCGATTCATTAATATATCTTCAAGTCATTTAAAACATGTGATGATCACCAGATGCCTGCTTATATAAATATATATACCTCGCCGGTGTTTGTTGTTTCAGGATCAACATGTTCTTCGTCATCGTCATAATCATAGTTCATGACTTCATCAATTTCCTCGTCGCGATCGAATATCATATCACCCTCTCCGGTGTTGTTTAGAAATTCGGAGCCGTCATAATCTTCTTCATTCTGATTATCATCTGCCCCGCGTATCATATCGAACATGGTCTGTTCTCCCTCTCTGTCGGTTTTGTCTGCCATAGCTTTTGTTTAACTAATCCAAAAGAAATATAAAACAATTTAGTATTCAAATCTCGAATAATAGATATAATCTCGAATACATCATCCAGAATAATAGATATAATCTCGAATACATCGTCCCGAATAATATATAATATTGAATACTACATCACTGGCTATTAGCTAATAAAGATCGAATACTACAGAAGAATCTAGGACACTCGCGGTTCCTCCGGCGCGGGCGGTGGACACCCAAAGAGAAGGAACCCTCACAGGATCATAGCTGAAGTGAGATCCCCAAAGATACTGCCACGTATTGGAGAACCTGCCGCCCTCTAACGCAACCATGTAGCGATTTACGTGCTCGTCCTCCTCCCTGACACGGCGACGTATCACCTTCAGCGTGGCCGGGTCCCTCCGCACCGAAACTGGCCCACGCGAACGCCACCAAACGAGATCAGGGTCGACGACGGGACCCGCGGCCGGGTTCCTCATCAAGCGGCGCGCAGCTCCAAGCAGCACCTCTAAGTGCTAGCCCGGCGGAGCCCAGTCCCGGACATGGGTCGGCTGGACGTCGTTGCGGACGGGTCGACGGCGAGGATGCGTGCCGGGCATCGTCGAGAACAAATACTAGCTATATGCCCGCAAAAAGTAACATTTTTTTATTGGTTGGGTTTTGATAACTAAAATTTCTAACATTTCTATATAACAATAATTTCTAACATTTCTATATAACACTAATTTCTAACTGATTAAGCACTAATTATATCCATCTAACATGCATTCATACATATATAATAGTGAAAAAATAATAATCTAAATAATCTAAACTAATTAAACACTAATTATCTAAACTAATTAAACATACAAAATAATAATCTAAATAATCTAATTAAAGACTAATTATCTAAACTAATTAAAGACTAATTATCTAATGCTTGTGTGTGTGTGTACGGGCTCGGGGCTGGAGACTCATAGCGGGCGACGGCGACGGCGACGGCGACGGCGAGGCGACGGCGAGGAGAGGCGATGGCGAGGCGAGGCGACGGCCGGGGCGGCGACGGCGGGGACGGCGCAACGGAGACGAGGGCGGTGACGGGGACGGGGGCGCCGACGGAGACGAGGGCGGCGACGGGGACAGGGGCGGCGACGGGGACGGGGGCAGCGACGGGGGCGGCGACGGGGACAGGGGCGGCGACGTCGGATACGATCGAGGGCGGCGGCGACGGCGACGAAGACGACGGAACAGAGGCGAAAACAGAGGGAAACTGAAATTTTCGTAGAAGTTGTATATATAGAAGGCACCTTTAGTACCGGTTGGAGCCACCAACCGGTACTAAAGGCCTGTTTTGGCCAGGCCAAGCGGCGGGAAGCGACCCCCTTTAGTACCGGGTGGTGGCACAAACCGGTACTAAAGGCCCCCCACTTTAGTACCGGTTTGTGCCACGACCCGATACTAAAGGGGGTGCGCTGGCGCAGGTGCGGTGCGGAAGTTTAGTCCCACCTCGCTAGTCGAGGGGCTACCGCACTGGTTTATAAACCCCAGTGCGGTAGCTCTCTCGAGCTCCTCTCCTAATCAGGCCTACTGGGCCTACCTGTCCTCCTCGCCTTGTGGGCCTACTGGGCCTTCACGGGCCTGCATCCTGGCCCAACAAAAGGTTGTGTCGCTAGTCGTATGCAAGCCGCTTTGGCCCAGTAGGCGGGCTTTTTGTTCTTAATTTTTTTTTTTGCTTTATTTTTTTGTTTTATTTATTTTTGAGTTGTTTTTTGCTGTATTTAGAGTTTCTTTGTGAATATTTTTGCTTTAGGTATAAAAAATTACAAACTTTCTGTTAGTGCCGGTAGATTTCAAATTTGAATAGTTTAAATTTTGAATTATTTGAAATTTGTGTGAGTCACTAGTTTGTGAATAACTTAACTTTGAAAAAAGTTTTTTCAGTGATTCTTTTTTCTTATGTTTAATATTAGTGTGTTTTATCATTATATTCAATTTAGTAATGCTTAGGTTAATTAAAAAATGAAATGCCTTTGTAACAGTTTAGTTTTCGTCGGAAACCCTGATACTTCGAAAGAGATTGTCCATTTTGTACATGAAGTGCATCCAGTTTTTGCCGTAACCCTCTCTACTTTCTTGCACATGCTATTTGTATGAAATTATGATACCATGCCAACTTTCAACCTTTTCTGAGTTCATTTGAATTGCTTTTCAATTTCAGAGTCATTTAGCTGGAAAAAAAATCAGTAAATGCATGAAAAGAATTTGTTTGCACATAACATTTCTTCGCGTTTCAAATGCCAAAACACATAACTACCCTAACTATTACAGACATTCCCTCCTGGGTGTGAAACACAGAAGAAAGTGATGATAGTGAAGCCGATCACATCCCAGATCTTTGGGTGTGAAACTTTTTCTTCGCGTGTGTCCCTTTGCGCCGTAACCATGGAAAATCTTCATCATTTAACGGGATGCTCGGGTCAATATTCACTGTGAATGGAGCAATTTCATCAAACTTTTCATAATCTTCTGACTTGTCTGTCTTGTCATCCACTCCCACGATGTTTCTCTTCCCAGAAAGAACTATGTGCCGCTTTGGCTCATCGTACGATGCATTCGCTTCCTTATCTTTTCTTTTTCTTGGCTTGGTAGACATGTCCTTCACATAGAAAACCTGTGCCACATCATTGGCTAGGACGAATGGTTCGTCTGCATACGCAAGATTGTTGAGATCCACTGTTGTCATTCCGTACTGCGGGTCTTCCGTTACCCCGCCTCGTGTCATATTGACCCATTTGCACCGAAACAAAGGGACCTTTAAACCACGTCGATAGTCAAGTTCCCATATGTCCTGTATATAACCATAATATGTTTCCTTTCCCGTCTTGGTTTCTACATCAAAGCGGACACCACTGTTTTGGTTGGTGCTCTTCTTATCTTGGGCGATCATGTAAAATGTATTACCATTTATCTCGTACCCTTTGAAAGTCATTATATTCGAAGATGGTAACTGGGACAGCAAGTACAGGTCATCTTCAATAGAGGTGTCATGCATGGTACGTGTCTGCAACCAGTTGGCGAAACTCCTAGTTTGTTCACGTGTAATCCAGTCATCAGACCGCTCTGGGTGTTTGGAGCGTAGCAAATTCTTGTGTTCATCCATATACAGAGCCACCAAGGTGGAATTCTGTAGAACTGTGTAGTGTGCTTCAGTGAGAGAATGTCCGTCCATACATATTATTTGTTCCCCTCCTAGCGTGCCTTTTCCATCCAGTCTGCCCTTATGCCGCGATTCAGGAACACCAATCGGCTTAAGGCCAGGAATAAATTCAATACAAAACTCAATGACCTCCTCATTTTGATGGCCCTTGGAGATGCTTCCTTCTGGCCTAGCACGGTTATGAACATATTTCTTTAAGACTCCCATGAACCTCTCAAAGGGGAACATATTGTGTAGAAATACAGGACCCAAAACGTTAATCTCTTCGCATAGGTGAACTAGGACGTGCGTCATGATGTTGAAGAAGGATGGTGGGAACACCAACTCGAAACTGACAAGACATTGCACCAAATCATTCTGTAACCTTGGTATGATTTCTGGATCGATTACCTTCTGAGAGATTGCATTGAGAAATGCACATAGCTTCACAATGGCTAATCGAACGTTTTCCGGTAGAAGCCCCCTCAATGCAATCGGAAGCAGTTGCGTCATAATCACGTGGCAGTCATGAGACTTTAGGTTCTGGAACTTTTTCTCTGCCATGTTTATTATTCCCTTTATATTCGACGAGAAGCCAGACGGTACCTTAATACTGAGCAGGCATTCAAAGAAGATTTCCTTCTCTTCTTTGGTAAGAGCATAGCTTGCATGACCCTGATGTATGCCGTCTTCTCCGTGCATACGTTGCTGGTCCTCCCGTGCCTCAGGTGTATCTTTTTTCTTCCCATACACGCCCAAGAAGCCAAGCAGGGTCACGCAAAGATTCTTCGTCACGTGCATCACGTCGATTGCGGAGCGGACCTCTAGGTCTTTCCAATATGGCAGGTCCCAAAATATAGATTTCTTCTTCCACATGGGTGCGCGTCCGTCCGCGTCCTTCGGAACAGGTTGTCCGCCAGGACCCTTTCCGAATATCACCTTCAAATCCTTGACCATATCATGTACATCAGCACTAGTACGGTGGCGAGGCTTCGTCCGGTGATCCGCCTCACCTTTGAAATGCTTGCCTTTCTTTCTTACGGGATGCCTGCTCGGAAGAAATCGACGATGTCCCAGGTACACATTCTTCTTACAACTATTCAAATATATACTATCGGTATCATCCAAACAGTGCGTGCATCCGCGGTATCCCTTGTTTGTCTGTCCTGAAAGGTTACTGAGAGCAGGCCAATCATTGATGGTCACGAACAACAACGCCTTTAGGTCAAATTCTTCCCCCATGTGCTCATCCCACGCACGTACACCTGTTCCATTCCACAGTCGTAAGAGTTCTTCAACTAATGGCCTTAGGTACACATCAATGTCGTTGCCGGGTTGCTTAAGGCCTTGGATGAGCACTGGCATCATAATGAACTTCCGCTTCATGCACAACCAAGGAGGAAGGTTATACAAACATAGAGTCACAGGCCAGGTGCTATGGTTGCTGCTCTGCTCCCCAAAAGGATTAATGCCATCTGCGCTTAGACCAAACCATACGCTCCTTGTGTCATCTGCAAACTCCTTCCCGTACTTTCTTTCGATTTTTTGTTGGGGAACGTAGCAGAAATTCAAAATTTTCCTACACGTCACCAAGATCTATCTATGGAGAAACCAGCAACGAGGGGAAGGAGAGTGCATCTACATACCCTTGTAGATCGCTAAGCGGAAGCGTTCAAGAGAACGGGGTTGAAGGAGTCGTACTCGGCGTGATCCAAATCACCGGAGATCCTAGTGCCGAACGGACGGCACCTCCGCGTTCAACACACGTACAGCCCGGTGACGTCTCCCACGCCTTGATCCAGCAAGGAGAGAGGGAGAGGTTGAGGAAGACTCCATCCAGCAGCAGCACAACGGCGTGGTGGTGATGGAGGAGCGCGGCAATTCTGCAGGGCTTCGCCAAGCACCGCAGAAGAGGAGGAAGAGAGAGACAGGGCTGCACCAACGGGGACATCGAATCGTGTGTTATGGGCAGCCCTAGGCCTCACTATATATAGGGGAGAGGGAGGAGGGTGCGCCCCCTCTAGGGTTCCCACCCCTGGGGGGGGCGGAAGCCCTAGATGGGAAAGGGGAGGCGGCCAAGAGGGGGAGAGAGGGAGGCGCCCCCTAGGGTGGGCCTTAGGCCCATCTAAGCCTAGGGTTTCCCCTTTTTTTTCCTCCTAGCTGCCCCTTGGGCCTTGTGGGAGGCGCACCAGCCCACTCAGGGGCTGGTCCCTCACCACTATTGGCCCATGCAAGCCTCCGGGGCTTGTGGCCCAACTTGGTGGACCCCCGGGACCCTCCCGGTGGTCCTGGTACGTTACCGATAACCCCCGAAACTTTTCTGGTGACCAAAACAGGACTTCCCATATACAATCTTTACCTCCGGACCATTCCGGAACTCCTCATGACGTCCGGGATCTCATCCGGGACTCCGAACAACATTCGGTAACCACATACAAACTTCCTTTTAACCCTAGCATCATCGAACCTTAAGTGTGTAGACCCTACGGGTTCGGGAGACATGTAGACATGACCGAGACGTTCTCCGGTCAATAACCAACAGCGGGATCTGGATACCCATGTTGGCTCCCACATGTTCCACGATGATCTCATCGGATGAACCACGATGTCAAGGACTCAATCGATCCCGTATACAATTCCCTTTGTCTAGCGGTATTATACTTGCCCGAGATTCGATCGTCGGTATACCGATACCTTGTTCAATTTCGTTACCGGCAAGTCTCTTTACTCGTTCCGCAACACATCATCCCGTGATCAACCCCTTGGTCACATTGTGCACATTATGATGATGTCCTACCGAGTGGGCCCAAAGATACCTCTCCGTTTACACGGAGTGACAAATCCCAGTCTCGATCCGTGTCAACCCAACAGACACTTTCGGAGATACCTGTAGTGCACCTTTATAGTCACCCAGTTACGTTGTGACGTTTGATACACCCAAAGCACTCCTACGGTATCCGGGAGTTACACGATCTCATGGTCTAAGGAAGAGATACTTGACATTGGAAAAGCTCTAGCAAACGAACTACACGATCTTTGTGCTATGCTTAGGATTGGGTCTTGTCCATCACATCATTCTCCTAATGATGTGATCCCGTTATCAACGACATCCAATGTCCATAGCCAGGAAACCATGACTATCTGTTGATCACAACGAGCTAGTCAACTAGAGGCTCACTAGGGACATATTATGGTCTATGTATTCACACGTGTATTACGATTTCCGGATAATACAGTTATAGCATGAATAAAAGACAATTATCATGAACAAGGAAATATAATAATACTTTTATTATTGCCTCTAGGGCATATTTCCAACAGTCTCCCACTTGCACTAGAGTCAATAATCTAGTTCACATCGCCATGTGATTAACACTCACAGGTCACATCACCATGTGACCAACATCCAAAGAGTTTACTAGTGTCATTAAACTATTTCACATCATCATGTGATTAAGACTCAATGAGTTCTGGGGTTTGATCATGTTTTGCTTGTGAGAGAGGTTTTAGTCAATGGGTCTGCAACTTTCAGATCCGTATGTACTTCGCAAATCTCTAGGTCATTCTGTAAATGCTGCTTCCACGCTCCACTTGGAGCTATTCCAAATGGTTGCTCCACTATACGTATCCGGTTTGCTACTCAGAGTCACTCGGATAGGTGTTAAAGCTTGCATCGACGTAACCCTTTACGCCGAACTCTTTATCACCTCCATAATCGAGAAACATGTCCTTATTTACTCCAAGGACAATTTTGGCCGCTGTCCAATGATCCATTCCTGGATCATTCTTGTACCCCTTGACTGACTCATGGCAAGGCATATTTCCGGTACGGTACACAACATAGCATACTGTAGAGCCTACGTCTAAAGCATAGGGGACGACCTTCGTCCTTTCTCTCTTTTCTGCCGAGGTCGAGCTTTAAGTCTTAACTTCATACCTTATATCTCAGGCAAGAACTCCTTCTTTGACTGATACATCTTGAACACCTTCAAGATCATGTCAAGGTATATGCTTATTTGAAAGTATCATTAAGCGGTTTTTGATCTATCCTCATAGATCTTGATGCTCAATGTTCAAGTAGTTTAAACCAGGTTTTCACTTGAAAAACAGTTTTCAAATAAGCCTATATGCTTTCCAGAAATTCTACATCATTTCTGATCAACAATATGTCAACAACATATACTCATCAGAAATTCTATAGTGCTCCCACTCACTTCTTTGGAAATACAAGTTTCTCATAAATTTGTATAAACCCAAAATCTTTGATCATCTTATCAAAGTACATATTCCAACTCCGAGATGCTTACTCCAGTCCTTAGAAGGATCGCTGGAGCTAGCATACCTTTTAGCATCCTTAGGATCGACAAAACCTTTCTGATTGTATCACATACAACCTTTCCTTACAAAAACTGGTAAGGAAACTCGTTTTTGACATCCATCTGCCAGATTTCATAAATGCAGCTAATGCTAACATGATTCCGACGGACTTAAGCATCGCTACGGATGAGAAAATCTCATCGTAGTCAACTCCTTGAACTTGTGAAAAACTTTTCGCCACAAGTCGAGCTTCATAGACGGTGACATCACCGTCCACGTTCGTCTTCTTCTTAAAGATCCATTTATCTCAATGGCTTGCCGATCATCGGGCAAGTCCACCAAAGTCCATGCTTTGTTTTGATACATGGATCCTATCTCGGATTTCATGGCTTCTAACCATTTGTCGGAATTTGGGCCCACCATCGCTTCTCCATAGCTCGTAGGTTCATTGTTTTCTAGCAACATGACTTTCAAGACAGGATTACTGTACCACTCTGAAGCAGTACGCATCCTTGTCACCCTACGAGGTACGGTAGTGACTTGATCCGAAGTTTCATGATCACTATCATAAGCTTCTACTTCAATTGGTGTAGGTGCCACAGGAACAACTTCCTATGCCCTGCTACACACTAGTTGTAGTGATGGTTCAATAACCATATCAAGTCTCCACCATCCTCCCACTCAACTTTTCGAGACAAACTTTTCCTCGAGAAAGGACCCGGTACAAGAAACAATCCCTATTGCTTTCGGATCTGAATTAGGAGGTATACCCAACTATTTTGGGTGTCCTATGAAGATGCATTTTATCCGCTTTGGGTTCGAGCTTATCAACCTGAAACTTTTTCACATAAGCGTCGCAGCCCCAAACTTTTAAGAAATGACAGCTTAGGTTTCTCTAAACCATAGTTCTCACGGTGTCATCTCAACGGAATTACGTGGTACCCTATTAAAGTGAGTGCGGTTGTCTCTAATGCCTAACCCATGAATGACAGTGGTAATTCGATAAGAGACATCATGGTACCCACCATATCCAATAGGGTGCAACTATGATGTTCGGACACACCATTACACTATGGTGTTCCAGGCGGTATTAATTGTGAAACAATTTCCACAATGTCTTAATTGCGTGCCAAAACTCGTAACTCAGATATTCATCTCTATGGTCATATCATAGACATTTTATCCTCTTGTCACAATGATCTTCTACTTCACTCTGAAATTACTTGAACCATTCAACAATTCAGACTTGTGTTTCATCAAGTAAATATACTCTACATCTACTCGAATCATTTGTGAAGCAAGAACATAACGATATTCACTGCATGCCTCAGCACTCATTGGACTGCACACATCAAAATGTGTTACTTCCAACAAGTTGCTATCTTGTTCCATCTTACTGAAAACGAGGCTTTTCAGTCATCTTGCCCATGTGGTATGATTTGCATATCTCAAGTGATTCAAAATCAAGTGAGTCCAAACGATCCATCTGCATGGAGTTTCTTCATGCATATACACCAATAGACATGGTTCGCATGTCTCAAACTTTTCAAAAACGAGTGAGTCCAAAGATCCATCAACATGGAGCTTCTTCATGCGTTTTACACCAATATGACTTACATGGCAGTGCCACAAGTAAGTGGTACTATCATTACTATCTTATATCTTTTTGGCATGAAAAAGTGTATCACTACGATCGAGATTCAATAAACCATTCCTTTAGGTGCAAGACCATTGAAGGTATTATTCAAATAAACAGAGTAACCATTATTCTCCTTAAATGAATAACCGTATTGCGATAGACATAATCCAATCATGTCTATGCTCAACGCAAACACCAAATCTCGATGGTAGAGGGAGCGTGCGATGCTTGATCACATCAACCTTGGAAATACTTCCAACACATATGGTCAGCTCACCTTTAGCTAGTCTCCGTTTATTCCGTAGCTCTTTTATTTCGAGTTACTAACACTTAGCAACCGAACCGGTATCTAATACCCTGGTGCTACTAGGAGTACTAGTAAAGTACACATTAACATAATGTATATCCAATATACTTCTATCGACCTTGCCAGCCTTCTCATCTACCAAGTGTCTAGGGTAATTCCGCTCCAGTGGTTGTTTCCCTTATTACAGGAGCACTTAGTCTCGGGTTTGGGTTCAACCTTGGGTTTCTTCACTAGAGCAGCAGCTGATTTGCTGTTTCATGAAGTATCCCTTCTTGCCCTTGACCTTCTTGAAACTAGTGGTTTCATCAACAATTGATGCTCCTTCTTGATTTCTACTTTCGTGGTGTCAAACACCGTGAATACCTTAAGGATCATCATATCTATCCCTGATATGTTATAGTTCATCATGAAGCTCTAGCAGCTTGGTGGTAATGACTTTGGAGAAACATCACTATCTCATCTGGAAGATTAACTCCCACTCGATTCAAGTGATTGTTGCACTCAAACAATCTGAGCACAAGCTCAACGATTGAGCTTTTCTCCGTTAGTTTGCAGGCTAAGAAAATCGTCGGAGGTCTCATACCTCTTGACGTGGGCATGAGCCTGAAATCTCAATTTCAGCCCTCAAAACATCTCATATGTTCCGCGACGTTTTGAAAACGTCTTTGGTGCCTCAACTCTAAACCGTTTAACTGAACTATCACGTAGTTATCAAAACGTGTATGTCTGATGTTCGCAACATCCACAAACGATGTTTGGGGTTCAGCACACTGAGCGGTGCATTAAGGACATAAGCTATCTACTGTCCGCATAATCGCTACTGTCAACTTTCAACTATATTTTCTCTAGGAACATATCTAAACAGTGGAACTAAAGCGTGAGCTTACGACATAATTTGCAAAGATCTTTTGACTATGTTCAGGATAATTAAGTTCATCTTATGAACTCCCACTCAGATCATCCCTCTGGTCATCTAAGTGATTACATGATCCGAGTCAACTAGGCCGTGTCCGATCATCACGTGAGACGGACTAGTCATCATCGGTGAACATCTTCATGTTGATCGTATCTACTATACGACTCATGCTCGACCTTTCGGTCTCTGTGTTCTGAGGCCATGTCTGTACATGCTAGGCTCGTCAAGTTAACCCTAAGTGTTTTCGCGTGTGTAAATCTGTCTTACACCCATTGTATGTGAATGTAAGAATCCATCACACCCGATCATCACGTGGTGCTTAGAAGCGACGAACTGTAGCAACGGTGCACAGTTAGGGGAGAACACTTCTTGAAATTGTTGTAAAGGGATCATCTTATTTACTACCGTTGTTCTAAGTAAACAAAATGCATAAACATGATAAACATCACATGCAATCAAATAGTGACATGATATGGCCAATATCATTTTGCTCCTTTTGATCTCCATTTTCGGGGCTCCATGATCATCATCGTCACCGGCATGACACCATGATCTCCATCATCATGATCTCCATCATCGTGTCTCCATGAAGTCGTCTCGCCAACTTATTACTTCTACTACTATGGCCACCGGTTAGCAATAAAGTAAAGTAATTACATGGCGTTTTTTAATGACACGTAGGTCATACAATAAATAAAGACAACTCCTATGGCTCCTGCCGGCTGTCATACTCATTGACATGCAAGTCATGAATCCTATTACAAGAACATGATCAATCTCATACATCACACATCATTCATCACATTCTTTTTGGCCATATCACATCACAAAGCATACCCTGCAAAAACAAGTTAGACGTCCTCTAATTGTTGTTTGCATGTTTTACGTGGCTGCTATGGGTTTCTAGCAAGAACGTTTCTTACCTACGCAAAACCACAACGTGATATGTCAATTGCTATTTACCCTTCATAAGGACCCTTTTCATCGAATCCGTTCCGACTAAAGTGGGAGAGACTGGCACCCGCTAGCCACCTTATGCACCAAGTGCATGTCAATCGGTGGAACCTGTCTCACGTAAGAGTACGTGTAAGGTCGGTTCGGGCCGCTTCATCCCACAATACCGTCGAAACAAGATTGGACTAGTAACGGTAAGCATATTGAACAAAAATCAACGCCCACAACTACTTTGTGTTCTACTCGTGCAAAGAATCTACGCAATAGACCTAGCTCATGATGCCACTGTTGGGGAACGTAGCAGAAATTCAAAATTTTCCTACGTGTCACCAAGATCTATCTATGGAGAAACCAGCAACGAGGGGAAGGAGAGTGCATCTACATACCCTTGTAGATCGCTAAGCGGAAGCGTTCAAGAGAACGGGGTTGAAGGAGTCGTACTCGGCGTGATCCAAATCACCGGAGATCCTAGTGCCGAAAGGACGGCACCTCCGCGTTCAACACACGTACAGCCCGGTGACGTCTCCCATGCCTTGATCCAGCAAGGAGAGAGGGAGAGGTTGAGGAAGACTCCATCCAGCAGCAGCACAACAGCGTGGTGGTGATGGAGGAGCGCGGCAATTCTGCAGGGCTTCGCCAAGCACCGCAGAAGAGGAGGAAGAGAGAGACAGGGCTGCACCAACGGGGAGATCGAATCGTGTGTTATGGGCAGCCCTAGGCCTCACTATATATAGGGGAGAGGGAGGAGGGTGCACCCCCTCTAGGGTTCCCACCCCTAGGGGGGGCAGCCCTAGATGGGAAAGGGGAGGCGGCCAAGAGGGGGAGAGAGGGAGGCGCCCCCTAGGGTGGGCCTTAGGCCCATCTAAGCCTAGGGTTTCCCCTTTTTTTCCCTCCTAGCTGCCCCTTGGGCCTTGTGGGAGGCGCACCAGCCCACTCAGGGGCTGGTCCCTCACCACTCTTGGCCCATGCAAGCCTCCGGGGCTTGTGGCCCCACTTGGTGGACCCCCGAGACCCTCCCGGTGGTCCCGGTACGTTACCGATAACCCCCGAAACTTTTCCGGTGACCAAAACAAGACTTCCCATATACAAATCTTTACCTCCGGACCATTCCGGAACTCCTCATGACGTCCGGGATCTCATCCGGGACTCCGAACAACATTCGGTAACCACATACAAACTTCCTTTATAACCCTAGCGTCATCGAACCTTAAGTGTGTAGACCCTACGGGTTCGGGAGACATGTAGACATGACCGAGACGTTCTCCGGTCAATAACCAACAGCGGGATCTGGATACCCATGTTGGCTCCCACATGTTCCATGATGATCTCATCGGATGAACCACGATGTCAAGGACTCAATCGATCCCGTATACAATTCCCTTTGTCTAGCGGTATTATACTTGCCCGAGATTCGATTGTCGGTATACCGATACCTTGTTTAATTTAGTTACCGGCAAGTCTCTTTACTCGTTCCGCAACACATCATCCCGTGATCAACCCCTTGGTCACATTGTGCACATTATGATGATGTCCTACCGAGTGGGCCCAGAGATACCTCTCCGTTTACACGGAGTGAGAAATCCTAGTCTCGATCCGTGTCAACCCAACAGACACTTTCGGAGATACCTGTAGTGCACCTTTATAGTCACCCAGTTACGTTGTGACGTTTGATACACCCAAAGCACTCCTACGGTATCCGGGAGTTACACGATCTCATGGTCTAAGGAAGAGATACTTGACATTGGAAAAGCTCTAGCAAACGAACTACACGATCTTTGTGCTATGCTTAGGATTGGGTCTTGTCCATCACATCATTCTCCTAATGATGTGATCCCGTTATCAACGACATCCAATGTCCATAGCCAGGAAACCATGACTATCTGTTGATCACAACGAGCTAGTCAACTAGAGGCTCACTAGGGACATATTGTGGTCTATGTATTCACACGTGTATTACGATTTCCGGATAATACAGTTATAGCATGAATAAAAGACAATTATCATGAACAAGGAAATATAATAATACTTTTATTATTGCCTCTAGGGCATATTTCCAACATTTTTCTCCACTGCGACCCGTCAGCGGGTACTCTCAACTTTCCGTCTTTCTTACGGTCTTCTCTGTGCCATCGCATCGCCTTGGCATGCTCTTTGTTTTGGAACAAATGTTTCAACCGTGGTATTATAGGAGAATACCACATCACCTTGGCACGAATCTTCTTCCTAGGGCGCTCGCCCTCGACATCACCAGGCTCATCGCGGCTGATCTTATAGCGCAATGCACCACATACCGGGCAAGCGTTCAAATCCTCGTACTCACCGCGGTAGAGGATGCAATCATTAGGGCATGCATGTATCTTCTGCACCTCTAACCCTAGAGGGCAGACAGCCTTCTTTGCTTCGTACGTACTCTCGGGCAATTCGTTGTCCTTTGGAAGCATATCCTTTATCATTACCAGCAACTTTCTAAATCCCTTGTCAGATACACCATTCTCTGTCTTCCATTGCAGCAATTCTAGTGTGGTGCCCAACTTTTTCTTGTCACCTACGCAATTCGGGTACAACAATTTTTTGTGATCCTCTAACATGCGCTGCAACTTCTTCTTCTCCAAATCACTTGCGCAGTTTCTCTTTGCATCGGCAATGGCCCGCCCTAGATCATCAACGGGCTCATCTGATGCCTCTTCTTCAGCTTCTTCCCGCATTGCCGGCTCAGCTTCTTCCCGCATTACCGGCTCAGCTTCTTCCCCCATTGTTGTATCATCGTATTCAGGGAACCCATGGCCAGGATAGCTGTCATCGTCCTCTTCTTCTTCATTGTCTTCCATCATAACCCCTCTTTCTCCGTGCTTGGTCCAAACATTATAGTGGGGCATGAAACCGGACTCAAACAGGTGGACGTGAATGGTTCTTGACGTAGAGTAATTGCGACCATTCTTACAGCCAGCACATGGACAAGGCATAAAACCATCCGCTCGCTTGTTTGCCTCAGCCGCAAGCAGAAAAGTATGCACGCCCTCAACGAACTGGGGAGAGCATCGGTCATCGTACATCCATTGCCGGCTCATCTTCATTACACAACACCGAATAGACCAAATTAATACAAGTTCATACATAAAGTTCATAAAACACTTAAATGCAACAAACAAATAACTCTCTAGCTAAAGCATTTAAATGCAACAACAAATGCGATCAAGATCGCAACTAAGGTAACAATTGATCCAACAGCATAATGATACCAAGCCTCACTATCGATGGCATATTTTCTAATCTTTCTATTCTTCAAGCGCATTTTCTCCATCTTGATCTTGTGATCATCGACGACATCGGCAACATGCAACTCCAATTCCATCTTCTCCCCCTCAATTCTTTTCAATTTTTCTTTCAAGTACTCGTTTTCTCTTTCAACTAAATTTAACCTCTCGACAATAGGGTCGGTTGGAATTTCCGGTTCACATACCTCCTAGATAAAATATCTATGTCAACTTGATGGGCATAATTTGTCATAAACACGAAATGCAACAAATAGTTTTAAAAGAGAATATACCACATCCGAATCATAACAAGGACGAGGGCCGACGGGGACGGATATCAAAACCATGGCACTATGTATAACAAACAACGTACACGTAAGATAATTATTACATGATTAACTATATATCCAAATCACACAAACATCAATTTTTTATATAAAATTTCATGAACAAGAGGCTCACCACAAGTTGGCGCCGGTGACGGGAGGGTGCGGGCGATCGACGGTGGTTACGACGGAGATTTAGAAGGCACTAAGTAAACCACACCTACATATGCAAACTAAGTGTTATTTTTGACCTCAGATTGCATATAAATCAAATACTAGCACATATATATATTTCCTCCCAAATTACTAAACTCACAAATTAGTAACTATACAAAGCATGGGAAGAGCTAATCTAGCAATGAGAGATGAAAGGACAAAGTTGCTAACCTTTGTGATCACTTGAATGGATGGGGGCCTTCAAATCTTGACAAATTTTGGGCAAAATATGTGATGAGCTCGAGGGGAGAAGAGGAAGAACAGAGAGGAGAGGAGAGGGGAAAGGGAGAAGAGCAGAGCGAGCTGGACGAAGGGTTTATATGCAGGAGGACCTATAGTACCGGTTCGTGGCATGAACCGGTACTAAAGGTGCTGGAGGGGGCCCAGACTGACAACATCCTGCCACCACCCTCATTAGTACCGGTTCGTGGCACGAACCGGTGCTAAAGGTTAGCCACGAACCGGTACTAATGAGAGCGGCCCGACTAGCCGTTGGAACCGGCACTAATGTATACATTAGTGCCGGCTCTAATACGAACCGGCACTAATGTGCTGCACGTTTGACCCTTTTTCTACTAGTGGATGTATATTATGTTCCTGTAGTCAATTATTTTCAGATTTTTTTGAAAGTGTTTGCATGAGTTTTTGGCTTTGGGTGCATTGGTACCACATTAACCTCCACCATATACGTCCTCCACTGAAACGACCTGTGTTGTAGCCTACCAGATAACTTTAGCGACCGGCTACCATAGGGAAACCGGATTTCCTCTAGCAAAATGGGCTTTGAAAAAATGTTTGTGTTTTTCAAAAATTATTCACAAAATTTATTTTATTTTGTTTTTTCAAAAAAGTTTAAATTTGAAAAATGTTTGCATTTCCAAAAAATGTTCACAATTTTAATTTTTATATTTTCAAAAGTATTCATGTTTTCAAAATATGTTCATATATAAAAAATAATTGCAAATCTGGAAAAGTTCATGTTTTCCACAAATGTTCAATATTTTAAAAAATTCAAGTTTTCAAAAAATCTTCACTCTGTTTTTCAAAAACTGATTATTTTTAAAACACAAACATTTTCTCAAATTTTTGAACTTTATTTAGACGTGATTTTTCTAAAAAATTCCAAACATTCCTTGAAATATGCAAAGAACTTATATACGGATTTGTTTGAAACATGATTTTTTTTTCAATTGTTAACACTTGTTGAAACGCATATGTTTTTTTGTAAATTTATGGTTTTTGAAATTAAGAACATTTTTTGAAATTGTTAAATATCTTTAAATAATCACGATTTTTTTTTCTAAAAATGGTAATTTTTAAAAAAAGACAAAGGAAAAACCAAGAAAAATCAAAAAAAGAAACCTGTCCATGAACCATTTTTTTAACACGGTACAGACGCAAGAGCTCATATATACGCGCATACGCTAATCCTTGTGAACGCGCGCACACACACCCTATCCATATGAGCACCTCCGAGAGATCGATAGACTAAGTCAGCATGTCATCTTGAGATTTTACGAAGTTGTCGTAGGTGCCTTGTAGTCGATGGGAACGTCTTCTCCCACTGAAAGCGTATCACCATAAATCTTGAAATAAATTCAGGATAAATCGAGCACCGGGATTTGAACATTGGTGGGCTGGGGATACCAGTGTCCTCCTAACCACTCAACCATATGTTGGTTCGCATTGGTCATTCTCATGTGCGACGCGCCAACATTGTAATGCAATAAAGCGTCAAATAGGGTTTGACCGATTAGGCATGCTGCATACCTCTCAGAGCGCCTCCTCGTGTGTTGCCTGAGGGTTGTCGCCTCGGAGAGCTAGCCCAAACCCGAGGATTGCTCTAAGAGTCCAACAGGTCGAGGAGTCACACTGTTGTAGACCCTCGTCGCCGCCAAGAAGTGGGGCCATGCGCATGCAGAGGGGTTTCGGTATTTGAGGGGAGACGAAGGTGACATGAAATCAAGGGCGAAGAGGAAGGCTGGCCGGAGAGAAAGACCTGGAGACTTAGACAACGGCCGTTTAATGCTGAGAGCCCATAGTAGCTAGACACACCAACGGGCCAGCGACTTACCAGTGGGGTCCTAAGCAATATCCACAGCCCAGCGCACCAGGAGCCTTCGTTACATTGAAGCTTATTAATGTAAGGGGGTCTCTCGTCATGTGGTGAGATTTGGTGCCAGGTGCTTGAAATCTATGCAAGGGCTCAATGACGACGGCTGCAACACCAAGCGCCGATCCTTAAAGAAACATGCACCGTCATTGACAAGGTCAAGTCGGCTCCAGTAGGGGAGCAGCAATAGCGGAGCGTAGACGGTTCATTAATTCAAGCGGCAGCAGTGGTCGTTTCGGTGGTCATCGAATCTCAACGTAATTTTATTATGTTTGATATACTTTATACTTTCGATGAACTTTTATAATAGATCTGATCATTTCTGAAAAACCAACCCTTAAAAAATGTAAGGCGAAGCCTTTTTTCCAAGAAAGAAAAACAATTACCTTTCGAGATAGCGCGGGGGGGGGTTTCTTTTTTTTTGAGCGCCAAAAGCACGTTGATATTTTTTTTGAGAATCAACGACAGCACGTTCATGAATCACGATTAGGCGTGCTGGATCTAACTTCTGCGGGCCGATGGATGTTCTAGGCCCATAAGGCCTTGTACAATGGAAGGTGCTTAAGGGAGGTGCTTAGAGAAATAAACCAGCCTTTTCTTAAGCACTGGTGCTTATTTGACGCTTAACTAAGCGTCTCTCCTATAGAAATAGGCAACAATGCAAATAGGCACCGATGCTTCAGAAAAATCTGGTTTATTTTTCTAAGCATCTCTCTAAGCACCTCCCATTGTACAAGGCCCAAGGCCGCAAATCCAGCTGGTGCCGCAAAGGCGACGGCACCTTGAAATACTCCGGCTTGGCGCCCGAAGGCAACCGTCTCAACCAACCGAACAGCTTTGGCTTCCCATCTTCTCCCCGTCGCCGGAGCGCCAAGAAACCAAGAACCCACTCTCCATCTCCACCACACCAAGAAACCCAAGCGACCGATGGAGCAGTTCCACGACGGCCACCACGTGCGGCTGCGCAACAGACAGCTCGGCACGTACCTGCACGCCGACGGCAACGGGGTTGGCGTCTCACTCCACCACCATCGGGCGTCGATGAACGCCGCGTGGGCGGTGCACTTGCACCATGACGAGACGTGGGAGGATGACTATCTTCTCCTCTACAGCGCCGCCTATGGGCGCTACCTCGTCGCCACGGACGCGCCGGTGGCGGGCGGCGGGCGCCGCGTCATGCAGCGCAACTACGACCATCCGGAGTTCGAGGAAATGTTTTGGTATGCCGCCCTGTCAGAATCCGGGGACGAAGTCTGCCTCCACCACTTCCACGGCGGCAGCCTCCGCGCCAACATCAGGTCCCCGTACCCCCGCTGGAACATCAGCGTCAGCGTCCACGACACCGGAAACGTCACCACGACGATGCACTGGGTCATGGAGCACATCCCCGCCACGGAGGGCATGCCTCCCCTTCCAGTGAGTCCGCCATGCCCGCCCGCTTCTTGATTTCTCCCGAATTTGCACGAATTGGGTTCTTGGATGTTGTCGCATTTGATCTCCTGACAAGAGATGGTTCTTTGCGACTCAACTGCAGGTTCCCTTCGCCGCCGGCATGTGGGAGTGGCGGCTGATCCACTACGTGTGGCCGAACGTCGTCGACCGCGGCTCATTCTGGTTTAGGGGGAGGTCCGTGTACAACCTGAGGGACGAGCTGGCCGGGCGGCTGGCCATCGACGCCTCCGACCTCGTCATGTGCTTCCACACATATGCTGCCTGGCTTACCCCACTCCTCGTCGACCTGCCGAGAAACCACCAGCCCGTCGTCATCGAAGTCGTCATAGCGGGGACGCCTGGTGAGATCGAGGCCCTCAACTTCCTACTCTTCTTCCTAGTCTTGAAGTTGTCCAGATGTTTTGGGTTTCAGTGCTAATCTGCATTGTGCTTTGAAAAGCGTTCGAACCTGTTGCAAATCTCAAAACAGTTTACTGAAACTGGTGCAGCCTGAAACTTTTGCTTATCTGTTTCAGTTAGGAGTTAGGACTTAGGACTTGGAAATATTCTGAACTGCATGCTGTAGGATTACAGACATCAGTAAAAGTTGCTGAATCAAATCCACACTGAACTACACTGAACATTGATATAGAAAGAACCTATTGGCTTTGATTCAGATGGTTCAGTCTGGCGAGTTCAGCTTCACAGAGAAGATATTGATTTCTATCTTTTAGCCTACTGTATAATTTGTTTCGAATAACATGTGGAAAAGTTCAGGTTTTATCCCATAGCACATTACATTGTTTTGATGTTTTGTACAGCAGCTTTCCTTTTGATATTCTTATTTAAACTTGTTTAACTATTTTTCTGCTAATTTCAGTCCATGCTGCGGTACCCGGATGTTGATGCAGAGTAGAGAGATACCAGAGCCATGGCTCCTAGGAGTACTGTTCACCTCTTCGAAAGATTCAGCCGCCTGCTGTTGAGATATGGGTTCAGGAGAACCTAACAGTTCTTGTTTTTCTGCTGGCTAAACTTGATTTGTTCTCCCTGACAGTATAGGAAACCTATTTGCGCTGGCATCACGGTTCGAAAATTCTGAAACTGTTTGAACAACGGTGCGGCGACATTAGTCTGTAACAATGGCCACTACTTCAACGTTGCTAGGTGCATTTCTCTTAGGTGTTGACAAAGATGTGGTGGTTCTTCCAGTGAGTTAAGCACTTGAGCTTTGTTATTCTGCTGAAAGTTTTAGTCCATCAGCAGAAAACAAATTTCTAATTCGACAATGATTGAATTCTGAATATCACGACCCTAATGCGCTCGGACACTCTGCCTATAAGTTTCAGTCCATTTTCATTAGCACCTATAATTCTAAACATGGTGATGCTAATGCACCTATGCTTACTCAACTGAAAGCAGAAACTGAAACTGAAGATGCTAATATGTGCCTATCATCTGAATAACATGTGAACAAAATTCAGGTTTTATACCTGGCCATAACACTATAAGAGCATGTCTAACAGAGCCCTCAAACTGGTCAAACCCTCAAAATAACTGCCAGTTTGAGGGTTGAGCAAAAAAAAGGCGCAGATCAGTACCCTCAAATCCCTAAACCCTCAAAAAAAATTCCAAGTCGAACCCTCAAGTTCGAGGCCAACCTGCACTAGTGAGGGTTTGAGGCAAGTTGAAGGCCCAACCCTCACTTGGTCAACTCTGTGCGCGGGAGGGAAAATTCCCAAGCCTCCTCTCCCCGCCGCCGGCTTCATCCGCGCCGCCGTCGCCCGTTCTTGTCACCGCCGTCGCCCGTTCTTGTCACCGCCGCCGGCCATGGAGCCCCTCCAGCCCCGGGCCACCCCCTCCGCCTCTCCTCCGCCGCCGACTTCATCCGCGCCCGCGCCCGTGGCCGCGCCTGTGCCCGCCCCCGCCTCGCGCCTCCTGTCTCCGGCCACCTCAACCGACGCCGCCGTGGCGGAGATGGTGGCGACCACCCACATCGGCCAAAAACGGAGGCGGGCGGGCACCCACGTCGTGCCAAGCAAGCCGCCAATGATGATATGCTTTAGGAGAAATATGCCGACTTGAGGTACAAGGACATGGCCGGTTCCAAGGGCAAATCCTTCCCATTCAAGCATTGTTGGGCATTGCTCCAACATCTTGACAAATGGAAATTGAGGGATCAAGAGAGTGCACCGAAGAAATTGGATATGCTCAAAATGGATGATAGTGATGAAGAAGGAAGAAACCATGACAAGCCCGACGGAACCAGGAAGGGAAAAGAAAGGATGAAGATGGAAGCAGAGGCATCAAGCTTGAGAGAAAAGATTGATCAAATGATTAAGTCAAAGGAGACATTGACAACGAAGGCATTGGAGACAAAGCTTATTATCACCGAGAGAAAGAAAGAGGTGAAACTTGCACAATTGGAAGCAAGGCGAGAAGATGCCAAGCGCAAGGCCGACATGGAGGAGAGGATGATCAAGCTCAAGGAAGCAAAAGCATGGAAGGAGCTCATGGCTGAGGAGAAGGAGCACATGATGATGTCTAGAAAGGACATGGATGAAGAGCAATTGGCGTGGTGGAAGGAGTACAAGGAGAACATCGCGGACAGGAAGAGGCTTCTGCATGGCCCTGGTGGTGGTGCGTCGTCTACTCTCCAAGGTGAGTCTCCGATGAGTGGTGGAGGCGATGGAGGTGTGGACAACTTCACCGGTGCTTGAAGTTGTTCGTACGTTTTATGTTTTTGCAAATGATGTCTCCGATGACTATGTGATGATGATCATTTGCACGTTGTATGTTTTGCTATGATGTCCATGGGGTTTACTATGTGATGATGATGATTTGCAAGTTTGTTTCATGTATGTGATCATGATCATTTGCAAATTTGAGAGTGATTTATGTTGCTGTCATGTTTTGAATGTTTGAAGGCCGGGGCGCAGATCAGTGCCCTCAAACTAACCCTCAAAACAGAATATTCTGTTTTGAGGGTTGGTTTGAGGGCACTGATCTGCGTCAGGGATTTTCGGCCTTCAAAACGACATTTTCTCAACCCTCAAACTGGTTTTGAAGGTTGAGTTTTTTAGGGCTCTGTTAGACATGCTCTAAGAATACTAGTGTAAGTGCATCTAGTGCCACCCCTAGTTGGTTTTGGAGTATTCACGACAAAATTGGTTGATGGACTAATGCGTTTGTGAGAATTGCAGGATAACGCAGGTTGTGTCCCTCATTGTTTCGGTTTACCTACCGGAGATGACCCCTAAAAATGTATGAAGACATTGAAGACAATGGTGGTATGAGAAGATATTCATATTGAAGACTATGACATGAGAAGACATTAAGTGAAGACTATAGTGCGCGAAGACTGTGTGGTTTCGTTGTTTCCTTTTCTTCTTTGTTGAGTCATAGGAACCACCGTACTGTTAAGTGGGGTCCAAGTGAACTAAGTCAGAGTGACTGAAGTGATGCTCAACTCAAATCCTATGTCTTCGAGCGAAGACAATGAGAGCAAATCTTATCCAGAGCCGGATGAGTCAGCCTTGCTTGTAGCCCAAGTAAAGCTGTCGCGTGTGTTTGAAATCTGACCGTTGGAACACGTGTCAGTTCCTTAGTGACCCAGGGTCATTTTGGACAAATCAGGTCGGGTTGCCTAGTGGCTATAAATAGCCCACCCCCTACACCAAAAATTGGTGGCTGCTCAGAGTTTGTGCACGGCTTTTGTCGTTTGAGAGCAACCCACCTCGAAGCATTTGAGAGAGAGAGATCCTTGCGAGGACAAAGCCCAAACACCCAGAGCCAAAGAGTGTTAGGCATCACTGAAGTCTTTCTGTCTGTGTGACCTGAAGACTTATTATACTTGAGGACTGTGAATCCTCCAGCCGGTTAGGCGTCGCGTTCTGAGCATCCAAGAGTCATTGTGGATTGCCGGTGAACGAAGTCTATGAAGGTTTGGAAGTCTCCCTTGAAGACTTACCAGAGTGATTGGGCGAGGACTGGGTGTCCTTAGCTCAAGGGGAATAAGGTGAAGACACGGTCTTCTGAGTTAAATCTCAGCCTCCCTAACCAGACGTACAGTTGTCACAGCAACTGGAACTGGTCTAAAAAATCCTGTGTCTTCAACAAGCGACTGGTTCTATCCCTTCCCAACCTTACTTAAGTTTGTCTTCGTGAAGTCATTGCCTATCTGTGTATCTGTTTGACTTCATTGCTTGACTACTACTGTTGATTGTCTTCATACTATCTTCCATCCTGATCCTTACTACCTAGCTGCTATTAGTCCTGTACTTTCACATCATTGCATACTTGACTATGGCTTGCTTAGGGTAGTTTATCTTCTGTTGCATATTAATTAGGTCATTTCTGTTGTTTGTCTTCGAAACTTCTAAGTTTTGAAGACTTTCATAAAAATCGCCTATTCACCCCCCCTCTAGTCGATACTAGCACTTTCAATTGGTATCAGAGCAAGGTACTCCCTTGTTCTGTGTGATTCGGTTTAACCACCTGGAGTTTCAGCTATGTCGACTGCAGGATTGAGGAACATATCTTGTCCCACCTTTGACGGTCATGAGTATCCCCTATGGAAGGCCATGATGAAGAAGCGACTCATGTCCATGGATAGAGAACTGTGGACCGTCACTGAGATTGGACTCACTGATCTATGCAAGATGGCAGAGGCTGATGACATTCGCAAGTACACTCTATTGAACCTTACAGCGAAGGATGTCATCTGCTCTCATTTGTCTCAAAATCAGTTCAGGAATGTTATGCACCTCAATCACGCGAAGCTAATCTGGGACCGGCTTTCTGAGGTATATGAAGGTCATCGCACTCGTCATGATCCGTGGTTTGAGGACTACAAGGAGTCTCTTAAGGAGATGACCTTTGCACCTGAATCATCATCATCCTCATCGTGCCACATGGCAAGGGGTGATAAGGTAACTGAATGCTATCTCTCTGAATCTAGCGATGATGAATCAGGTGATGAATTTGGCCCCGGTTATGACAAGCTTGCTTCCCTTTCCACTAAACAACAAAGAATCTTGGGAAAGGTTCAAGACATGCTTAGTAAGAGCGATGATATGTTGGGTGAAGAAATGGATCAGTCAAAAGCTTTGGCTGATAGTCTTCAGAGACTTCATGCTAAGTTTGACGCCCTTCAAGATCAACATAATGCTCTCTTATCTGATCATGAGAAGCTTTCTTCTGAATGTCTTCAAAGAAAACTAGACCTTGAAAAGATAAGAGTGGATTATGAAGATCTTCAGAAGGAGCGAGATTCATTACTTGCTCAACAAATCAGCGTTACACAGGATGGATTTGAACCACCATGTCTAAAATGCATTGAGCGTGATAACACTACATCTGTTGCTGAATGTTCCACTGCTGCTACTGTTTCATTGTCTTCACCTACTGATGTGGTTACTAACCCCTCTGCGGAGGATACCACCGCTGTTGCTGATGAAAATGCTATGTTGAAGACATTGCTTGAAACAGGGATGTACAAAAGTTTGAAGGGACATCAGACTCTCTGCGATGTCCTCAAAAAGCAGATTCTGAACCGAAACCCTAGGAAGGAGGGTGTTGGGTTCGAAAGGAAAATGAATGTTGATGGCTCGTACTGGAAGCCTGAGCAGTACCCCAAAACCACATGGGTTGCTGCAAAGGAACCTTCAGTAGATCCATCCACTTTATCTGGCTTTACCTGTACTAATACTATTATCATTGATGAATCCTTTGATGCAAACTATAAGCTGTTCAAAAATCAGAACGGTGAAGTGTTTGCCAGGTACATTGGTACTAACTACAGGAATGGACCACCTATGAAGAGGATCTGGGTACCTAAGCAGTACATTGAGAATCTTCCTGTGAATGTCGTCATGACACCACCAAGGAAGAAGACAAACCCCAGACCTATAGCTACACGTGGCCCAAAGGCTTCATACAGATACATGACTCACATGAGTCACCCTAACGCCAATGTTTTGCAGGGAAATCATGCTCAGACTTATGAATATGAGCGTGTATCTTCGAACCGCTATGTTCATAGGACTAAGAACATTTCTGCTTATTCATATGAGTATCATTCATCTCCTACAAGGCTATTTGCTAGGGCTTCAAAGCCAAAATTCTCAGATGCTGCACTTAGACTCATTGCTTCTAAGCCACCACTAAAGATGTGGGTGGCAAAGAAGAGCTAACTCTCTTTCGCAGAATACGGTCTCCAGCCAGCAATCAATGGCGTTCGATACTATTGCTGGGGACCTAAAACCCATTTAGGACGCACGATAAAATGTAATTCTATATACTTCACATCTGAATCTCTTATCAGTCATACTATGTCCTAACTTTGATATAAGCTGTGACTGTCCCTATGTGTGTCAAATGCTTATGCTTCACAACACTCTTGTGAAGCCTATCCTCCTAACTGCACTGTAGGGTACATCACCAAAAGCTTCCGAATGGATTATGGACAGTGGATGCACAAATCATATGACTGATGATCGAAGTCTTCTCATGGACTCAACCTTACGTCCATCCGACAAGGGTCACATTACATTTGCTGACACTGGTAAAAGCAAGGTATTGGGTCTAGGTAGAGTTGCAATCTCAAAGGATCAACACATGGATAAAGTGATGCTTGTTGAATCCCTTGGTTTCAACTTAATGTCTGTCTCAATGCTTTGTGACTTGAACATGATTGTGATATTTGGAAAATATCATTGCCTTGTACTAATGGAATCTGACAAATCTCTAGTCTTTGAAGGGTATCGAAAAGATGATCTATACATGGTAGATTTCTCAGCAGGTCCACAGCTTGCCGTATGTCTTCTCACAAAAGCTTCAGAATGCTGGCTCTGGCATCGAAGGCTAGGACATGCTGGCATGAGGAACTTACACTCACTCGTCAAGAAGAAGCATGTCATTGGCATCGAGGATGTCAAGTTCAAGAAGGATCATCTGTGTGGTGCCTGTGAAGCTGGAAAGATGACAAGGGCAAAGCACCCCTCGAAGACAATCATGAAAACACCTCAACCCTTTGAGCTGTTACACATGGACTTATTTGGACCTACTCACTACTCCACCCTCACAACAACTGCCTGTCTCTATGGCTTCGTCATTGTTGATGACTACTCAAGATACACATGGGTTCATATAATTCTTTACAAGACTGAAGTGCAAGATGTCTTCAGGCGCTTCGCAAATCGAGCAATGAACAATTATGGCGTGAAGATCAAGCACATAAGAAGTGACAATGGCACTGAATTCAAGAACACTGGACTTGATATGTATCTGGATACAATGGGAATCACTCATGAGTTCTCTGCTCCATACACACCTCAGCAAAATGGCACCGTTGAGCGCAAAAATAGAACCCTCATTGAGATGGCTCGAACAATGCTAGATGAGTACAAGACACCAAGAAAGTTCTGGCCTGAAGCTATTGATACAGCATGTCACATCATCAACCGTGTGTACATCCATAAGCTTCTGAACAAAACATCGTATGAGCTCCTTACTAGCAAGAAGCCAAACGTCAGTTACTTCAGAGTATTTGGAGCTAGATGCTGGATCAAGGATCCCCATCACAAGTCAAAATTTGCACCTAAGGCTCACGAAGGCTTCATGCTTGGTTATGGAAAGGATTCACACTCTTACAGAGTCTTCAACCTTTATCTCTACAAAATCGTTGAAACTATGGATGTGAAATTTGATGAAACCAATGGTTCATAGAGAGAGATTCTGCCAAGTACACTAGATGAAGCACCTCCAAGCGAGTCTATCAAGCTGATGGGAACTGGTGAAGTCATGCCCTCTAAAGCACAGCCTGAAGAGGAACTTATCATCTCTACACCAAATCAACCTGAAGACAATGCTCAGACCGAAGACAATCCTCCCAATGATGACAATGATCAGCGAGAGCAAAATCTTCGTCCGGTTCATCCTCGTGTTACAAATGAAGTTCAAATAGAGAAGATAATTGACAGCATCAATGCGCCTGGTCCACTCACTCGATCAAGAGCAACACAGCTAGAAAACTTCTGTGGGCACTTTTCATTTGTGTCAATATCAGAACCCAAGAAAGTTGCTGAAGCTTTTATGGAACCTGAATGGATTCAAGCCATGCAAGAAGAACTTCAACAGTTCAAGCTGAATAATGTTTGGGAACTTGTCAAGCGACCTGACCCTCGCAAGCATAACATTATTGGAACAAAGTGGATATATCGAAACAAGCAAGATGAGCATGGTCAAGTCGTCAAAAACAAAGCACGTCTTGTGGCTCAAGGATATACTCAAGTTGAAGGAATTGACTTCGATGAAACATTTGCTCCTGTTGCTAGGCTTGAAGCTATTCGCATATTGCTTGCCTACGCTAATCATCACAACATCTTGCTATATCAAATGGATGTAAAGAGTGCATTTCTCAATGGCAAGATTGAAGAAGAAGTATATGTCGCACAACCACCTGGCTTTGAAGATCCAAAACATCCTGATATGGTGTACAAGCTAAACAAAGCACTGTACGGCCTCAAACAAGCTCCTCGTGCATAGTATGATACAATCAAAGACTTCCTGAAGAGCAAAGGCTTCAAACCTGGATCCCTCGATCCCACACTCTTCACGAAGACATATGATGGCGAACTGTTTGTGTGCCAAATATATGTGGATGACATAATCTTCGGCTGCACTAACCAGAAGTATAGTGATGAGTTTGGGTACATGATGCAAGAGCAATATCAAATGTCCATGATGGGTGAGCTGAAGTTCTTCCTTGGTCTTCAAATTCATCAGCAAAGAAATGGCATCTTCATATCTCAAGAAAAATACCTCAAAGATTGTCTGCAGAAGTTTGGAATGGAAGACTGCAAAGGCTACACGACGCCAATGCCAGCCAAACACCATCTTGGTCCTGACAACAATGGTAAAGAGTTCGATCAAAAGGTATACCGCTCCATGATTGGTTCTTTGCTTTATCTATGTGCATCTAGGCCAGATATTATGCTTAGTGTTTGCATGTGTGCTCGATTCCAAGCGACACCAAAGGAATCGCATCACTTAGCTGTGAAGCGAATTCTTCGATATTTGTCTTACACCCCAACACTCGGATTATGGTATCCCAAGGGCTCAAAATTTGATTTGGTTGGATTCTCGGATGATGATTATGCTGGTGACAAGGTGGATTGCAAGTCTACATCAGGCACATGTCATCTTCTTGGTCGATCACTTGTCTGTTGGTCTTCAAAGAAGAAGAACTGTGTATCACTCTCAACTGTTGAATCTGAATACATTGCTGCTGGATCCTGTTGTGCTCAGCTTCTATGGATGAAGCAAACTCTCAAGGATTATGGCATCAACTTGAAACAAGTACCTCTCTTCTGCGACAACGAAACTGCCATCAAGATAGCCAACAATCCAGTCCAGCACTCGAAGACAAAGCACATTGAAATACGTCATCACTTTCTCAGAGATCATGTTATGAAGAAAGATATCAATATCATTCATGTCAACACTGAAGAGCAACTGGCAGATATCTTCACAAAGCCCTTGGATGAGAAAAGGTTTTGCAAGTTATGGTGTGAGCTAAATATCTTGGAATCCTCTAATGTCCTGTGATCAGGCACACATCCTAACACTTATGCATGTTGATGACTTAGATGTGCAACACACAAAGTAATGTATATCTTCAATCAATGAAGATTTACACTCTGAGTGTGAATACATTAACATGGCATTTGACTTCGGAGCGCCACGATAATTGTGCGCCGTGTCTGGGTCTAATACTTCCTATACGGTGGGTAACACCACCACCAAATTTCTCTGTTTGAAGTGTTTCACTCATGGCGTTATATTGCAATGACTTCGCATTTGGTTTGTCTTCAGTTTCAATTTATCTTCATGATTTTCTACACTATGATGACTTGATTGCTTTCTAATATATATATATATACTAGTGTTCTGTCCTCTACAACATTCACTTATAGCTATGTCTTTAAGATTGGATCTTTTGAACTAAGTGAATGTGATCGGACCCTAACCTCTCTATGCTTCCTATCTCAAACTCTATCTGTCCAAATCATATGCATTCTATTGAAACTGTCGCATGTCTTCTCTGCATCCTAGTCAGCACAAGGCAAAGAGACAAACATTAAATCTGTTTTAAATGACTTATCTTTATTGTTGAAATCCGGAGAAGCCGGAACAACTCTCCGACATGCCTGGCGGGCATGAGAACGTGGGACAACTCTGAGTATGTTGCATGCTTGCCACGTGCCCCTAGGATGTGAACCGCCAGGGGCACCAGCGTAATTGCGCTGTGTCGCTCACCTACTTATAAATACTTGTCCCCTGCGGTAAAGAAATCCTTCTTCCACCTCTCCACCTCCGTCAAAACCCTAGCTCCACCGCTAGCTCTCGACGACGCCGGCGACGAAGCGCTTAGCTGCCGTGACTTCTCCGACGCCGTCCTCACGCCTGCCGCGGACATCGTCCTCTCCGCCGTCGCCGTAGGTGTCCTCCGTCGCCAAGTTAGGGCATAGTGGGCTGAACTGCTCGGTCTCCTATTCATCCCATCTAGCAGTTCTTCGTGCGGTAATTATAACTCTATTTTTACCACCTTTTTGATCTTCAAGATTCATCATGTTTACCGAAAATGGTTTCTGCCTATTCAATGTTAGATCTATTCTATCTGCATCTCATACTGCCTAGTCAATTCACTTAGATTTCCTGTCTAGTTTGATTCCTCACTTGTACTTATGCACGGATTGGTACAAATCTGGAACCAACTCACCTATATAAGCGAATGTCTTCGCATCATGAGGTCAATGTCTTCAAACTGATTTATCTTCAAAATCTTCTGAGAATGCATATGACCTCTTCCCCTTCCCTCGCATCTCTAATGCTGTCACATGTACATGTCCGTGGGAGAATCCCTTGGTTCTCATAGTCTGCATTCGTTTGTAGAATACTTACAACATCATATCAATTCTCCCGAAGCCAGTTCCTGCTTGACCAGCAAGCATAAGTCTCTGAAGTCTTTGAACGTATTGAAGCCATTCAGTTTGAAGTTCATGGCTGCAGAAAAATCAGCAAGGAAGGGTGGCAGACAGCGCAGAGAAGGAACATCCAAAGATCTGCCTAATGACCTAGCAGAACTCTACAAGACAGATCCCGAAGAGAATTATAATCAGAGAAAGACACGAATCCAATGGATTCAATGCTATTGGGCTGAGGAATGGTTCACGTACAAGTTTGTAACGAAGGAATATGCAGATAAGAATGCCATCAAGAGACCTTGGGGTGATATCCTCTATCGAGGACTTCAACCCAAGAACAGAGCTGAAGCCATTGCTCAAGGCTTCTATCCTTGCATGGTCCGTGGACCACAGCCTGAGAACGCCGATCCCACTTCACTACTATGGTGTCGTGACGACTGTCTCTTCAAGCGCAACTTCCAGTTTGCTGTGGCTTCGGCCAAGAAGAACAAGAAGTCATTGGGATTGGACTTCAACCCAGGTCCCTCTGCTCCCCGTGCTGACGGCTCCCGTGATGCTGATCCCAATGTTATCGGCCCCTTCTCCAACCTTGACGGCCTCATCACCTACATCGTGGTCCAAGGTGCCAGAGTAGATCATTCTGAAAATGATGCTGACTCCGATGAAGCCCCAGCTCCTCCTCCAAAGCCGCAGAAGCAAAAGAAGCCAAAGGCTTCAAGATCAGCTGCACCTCCGAAGACTTCTCGTGCGAAGCCACTGGCCACTACACCTCCTGAAGACAGTGTGCAGTCTGAAGATCAATCCCGTGTCTCCAAGAGAATGGAGAAGAAAAAGCAACTTGTCAGACCAACTGATCAAGTCTTGACTCCTGCCGCCATTCTGCGCGAAGAACCCATTGATCTGTCGAGTGATGAAGATCTTGCTGATGATGCCCTTGAGCAGCTGATAAAGAGCAAGGAAGAAGCAGAAATCTTCAACAACCTGCCTCTCTCTGATGTGGCAATCATCCACAACTTCATTGATGAGTGGTTCGACACCCCCAATCTCAGCTTTGAAGATTTGCAGCTTCCCATTGGCCTCAGTGTCGCCTTCAATTGCCCCATTGCTTCTGAGCTAGCTCTCGCTCAGCGCATCGTTGAGCTCAAGAACAAAATTGGTTATGAGAAGGCTCAATTCAAGAAGCATGTGGCCAATCTAAGTGTTCAAGACGTCAGAAACTTCAAAGTCATGCTACATGAGCTTAAAGAAGCTTTTCTAAAGAAGCGTCAAGAAGCTCAGGGCTCTCGAGAGCGCATGAAGAGTTTGGCTGATAAGTGTGTGCTCGCCTATAATGAGGCTGAGAAGCGCAAGTCACTTGGCCGTCCTGGCATTGACCCCAGGATGGCTGCAAAGAAAAAGAAGAAGCTTCCTGCTGACCAGCCTGAACCTTCAAGCCAAGAAGCCCCTCGCATTATCTTCCCAAGCAGCATGACTGGTTCGAAGCCAAAGGTCACCACAACCGCTTCAGAACAGAAGAAGACGAGGGCTGCTGAGGCTGAAGCCAGAAAGAGAAAGAATACTGAAGCCTCTGATGTCGCTCCCTCCAAGAAGAAGCGCAAGACCAAGAAGACTAGGGCTGCTTCCACAGAGCCCTTAGTTGTTGAACCCATTTCAGTGGTTCGCCCAGTGTCAGAACATCAAGAACGAAGGATGATAGTCCATGAGCCTGCTCCCACAGAGGCTCATAAAGCTGAAGATATTCCAGCAGCTGAACCCACCACTGCTGAAGACATTGGTCATGATGACAATGTAGCAGATGATGAAGTTCTTCCTCAGATCGAACATGACGTGGTATCATCGCCTGTTCATACGAACAGCAAACTCATCAGCATTGGTCGTCCTCTGATGCCAATTGCTCAGGATGCATCATGGGCTGATCACCCACAGCTACAAGACTCCCCCAGTACTCCCCAACAACAACAACAAGCTACACCCCCCGTGCAAGAAGAGGATGAAGACTTTGAGGCCCAGCCATCTCCATCTCCTAAGGCGTTGCCAACATCTCGCAGGCTTCGCAAAGGACAAAGGCCTCAAGTCCCTCTGTCGAGCGTTCCAGAAGGAGAAGTGCAACGTTCACCTGTTGCTCGTCAAGTCTTTTCTGAACCTACTCCAACTGTGAATGTCTCCGAGTCTGAAGCACAAGCTGCCGAAGACATTCCGGTTGCATTAGCCGTGGAAAATCAAGAAGAAGTATGTGTCCCTACTCCCCCAGTAATTGAAGAAGCAGTTCCTGATGTGAACGTGCCTGTGCCCGACCCTCCTGTTTGTCAAGAGGAGGTTGAAAATGTTGAAGCTACCAACGCCAACGCCAATGAAGCAAATGACGTAGTCATGGCTGACGCTAATGTGGATCCTGCACCAACCAGTGTGCCCGAAACCAATGAGGCTGCTGCACCTGAAGCTAATGAGACAACTGCTCCCGAAGCACCTGTTGTGCAGCCTGACGCCTCAGCTGTTGCCCCTGCTCCTGTTCTGCCACCAAGGCCCCATACAATTGAGCAAGCATACAGTCATGGTCAGCTAACCACTGTCCGATGGCCCATTCTGGTACCTCCGCCTACTGCCTCTGGACCTCAATTTGACTATCATGTTGCGCAAAGGCCTCGGAAGCGTTCTCGCGTTCTCAATGACCGAGAACTTCTTATGGCCCTTCATCAGAAACAGGATAAGCATCATTTTTGGCTCAAGAGATAGATGCAAAGCCTCTTGGTGGATGTCAATCGCATTCGCAACCTTGCCACCAAGAATGCCTTTGTTGCTCATGAAACTTGCCGGCGATCATGGAAGAGTTTGACCCTGCTTAGCGCTGAAGCAGATCTTCAAGATGATGGCTTCAATGAAAGATTCCAGTTCGACTCCACTCCTCCACGGACTGCTACCCTGCGTCGAACTCCATCTCTTGAAGACTCTGAATATCCTTCCTCCGCGGCATCGGTAAATGCCAGAGTGATCGATGATGAAGATGATGCTACTTCACCACCTCCTACTACTGCGCGCATCGACACTGCACCAAGTTCATCTGCACCGCCAACCAACGACGACAACCCTGCTGCTTCACGTACTCATGAGGACGAGTAGATGCTCTATGTCTTCAAACCTTTTTGGTCCTTACTGACAAAAGGGGGAGAAGCGTATGAGTTGATAGTCTTCAAGCGGGTTCATATGGGCGGTTGCATTATATTTTGCTTCGTGCTTACAACTCTTGCTTTTGAAACATTTGGTTCTCTGACCAAGCTCCTGTCTGGCGATCTCCTACCCTCTAAGGCATGGCAGGCAGCGGTCCGAATCCTACACCTCCAGATTCGTTGACTCCGAGCTCATCCCACGAGGCCCCAAGGAGGAGAGGACCATCTGCCTTGCGCTTTGCTGCTCCTGGGAGGAGGCCGCTCGACGGCAACTCTCAAACTCCTTCTGTCAGGAACCCATTGCGTTCGCCCAAACGGCGCATGGATCCAGCGTGAGGTGTGTCACTGTTGCCTCAACGAAGGCGATGAGGTCCGTCTCGCGTCCGAACGTGCCGGCAGATGCGCAACCACTTCAATGTTGCGCCGAGACGGAGGTGAGCGCATGGTTGTCGGCCGACGCAAATATGGCGTAGCATGCTGGTTGTACGAGGAAGCGGGTCTGGAAGGCGACAGCAGTCCTTGCGGCAGTGGATGTTGGCGAGGTGGAGTCCCATTCTTTGGCGCCCCGTGTGGTGCACGGCCAGCTAGAGTGCCGCAACCGCATTATGGTGGACGTCGCTGGCTCCTCTCAAGACGGATCCATCATCGATCTCACATCCACCGGCACCATGAAGGTTCCGGACTCTGACAAGGAAGAGTAGGCCATGGGAGACGGCGGTGCCTTGAGTCCCGTGAGCCGGTTTGTGTCTCATGTCATACGCTCTATCTCACCGGTGACCGGACCAACACTTTGAGGGGCGCAACCCGACGCTGGACATGGGCACGGCGGAGCCGGACGAGCTCCGCTTAGAGTAGGTTTTGCATTGCATGTAACAATATGGATTTGATAATTTGAAAAAATATTTGTGGTTATGGAATCGATTTTTTGTCCGATCAGTGCCCGTGAACACAAAAATAAATAAAAGAAGAAATCAAGGAAAATAGAAGGAGGAAAAAAGAAAATAGAAGAAGAAATAAAAGCAAAGATACAAAAATAGAAGAAGGATCCTAACACGGACACGTACACTTAGCTAGCTATCTTACCAAACTTCGGTACTAATTCCCAGCCTAACACGGACAAGCTTACACAAGTACACTACACGCCGTAATATAAGACGTTTTTTGACATTAGACTAGTGTCAAAAAATGTTTTATATTATGAGACGGAGGGAGTTGCTTATAAGAAAGCAAAGAAAATAAGATAGGAGCTAGCTTACCAAACTTGGATGTGCAAGCAACTTTGCGGAGAGCTCGGCAAAGGGTCCACGCCGTTAGTTAGTTGAAACCTGCATGGCGACAGCGTCAGGCGTGTAAGTGTCTCTACCCTCAAACAGAGGGCCGCGTTGGTTTATATTGCATCGGAGAGACCCATCTCTCGTTGGTTAAACAAGAGAGATAAAGAGAAATAAACAAGAAGACCTCCTATTTGCTAATTACTCCTGTTACATGAGCTTGGCGCACAAGGATACAATACTGGACGGGACATATAATATGGTTAACACCTTTCCTTAATCATAACGCTTGTATTTTTAAGAAGTATTGTAGGTAAAGCCTTTGTGAAGCCATCAGCAACTTGATCCTTCGAATGCACAAAGCAAATTTCTAACTCTTTGTGGTGCTGTGGTTCGCCCGCCCTTGCCCACCTATTTATAGTGATGACAGCTCCAACCGATTGGCCGATCTTGCCGTTCGTGCACGTCCTTGCAGAAGGGTTGTTGCCATCCTTGCCGTCCGTGCCTGTCCTAGACCTTTTTGGGTCTCTCTTGAGAGGTGGACTCATATTTGTATTTCCAATTGGAACGATAGCCAGCTCATTCCCCTCGGATTCCGTTTGGACAATTTATTTATGAGTGTGTTTTTCTATAGCCCGAGCTCCCTGGCACCCACTATCTTCACCATTCAGACTGTGGGAAGATGCATGAGGATATATGCAAGCTTTGAAAATATGCAGCCGTGTCAGGGGAATCTTAAGCTTCATACACTCATATGCGACCTGCAAAAGTCTGGCATCCATGGCAGATCATGCTGCAGTGCTACTGTAGCCACGTTCTCTCCCATTCTCATAAACTTTGTTTGCTCTTTCTTTTTTCCCTCACCTATCACCCATCACATGCGAAAAGAACATGAGAGAAAGTACGCAAGAACAGTGCCTCGTCTCTGAATGTGCATGCAGTTTATTTATGAAAAAGACTAAAATTTTTCCAGAAAAGCCTTTGCACGTGGCAACTCTGACTCACTTGGTTTGACTTTTGCGCCAATTTTTTCAAACTATTGCATCCTGCATACTCTCTCTCCTCTTCTTATATTCTCTCTAATTGTTGATTGTAGTTCGCTGCGCTGTGGAGGAAGAGAGAGACGAGGCACTGAGTTTGCATGTGATGGGTGAAAAGGTAAACAGTGAATAATGAGCTGCATCCTGCATGTGACCAGTGAGCTGCGTATGACAAGACGCCTGCAACTTTGGGTGGGCCTATACTACATGTGGCTACAGTGTCTTTGGAAAGGACAACTGCTAATGACACTGCAATGTTCTGATGATGATCCTCTTTTGCACACATCTCAATAGCGCGACGAACGGCATAGATAAAGGGTACCGTGTAGGACGAGCTACAGAAGAACTTTACCTTTATTTATAATATCTATTTTTATCTACATCATGGAAATCTGCTTTTACATTTTTCTAAAAAAAAAACATTGTGCACAGACAATGGTAATTGGGCCAAGAGGCTACCAAAGGGCCTGTACACTTTTGGGTTCGCGCGGGGGCCTTGACCGCAACGAACATCTGGCAGGCCTCCACCCTCCTCATCGTGCGTGCGTACCATTCGTTGGTGCTGGGTTCCCCAGAAATCTGGCATTCGGTTGTTATCCGGGTCCTGGATAAAATCCTGCCATACCACGGCCTAAACCCTAACCCATCTTCATTTCCGATCTCCCTCCCTCCCTCCCTCCCTGTGCATTGGGCAGGGGCTCTCCTCTCCGGCGCCGGCGGAAGCAAGAACACACAACGCCCTCTGATTGATTGATCAAGCAGGTCCTCTTTCTTTGCCTATCTCTACGTACTACTATACTGATCTGTTCCTCATTTTTCTCTTCTTGCCGAAGAAACTCTTCATCTAGAGAACGTACGTACGCTAGATATATAAGAAAGCTCATTTTTTTTTGAATTTTAGTTTTTGTGTAGATAGAGAACAGAGATAGTCGTCCAAACCCTAACTGTTGTCACTAGATTACTCATCTTGCTCCTACTTTCCGTATGAAGTGTTGACATCGTTTTTCTTGTTTGTCTAAATAAAAGCTGTACAGAAGCATGCATGTGTTGTTAATTAGAGTTACTAGGCCGGAAATCATATATTCTAATTCTTTTTTCTTCCATTATTAAGATTGATCCACTGTAGCTAGCTTCTGTTTGTAATTAACCTTAATCTTGTTGGTCTGATGTCAGTTCTGTTCCGGAAAGTGTTAGTCATTTAACTGACTCATCAGTATACATAAACTGAATGAACAATAATGCACATATACACTTTTAATGATTGCCGAAGACTTGACTCTGCTGGCTAGCTAGCACATCAAAAAAGCCTTTGCATACTATGCTTTTCAGAAAACTATGCTTAGTTAGCGTGACACCTTATTCTCTACGTACTTATGCAGTAAATTTTCTCTTCTTGGTTCTACTCTTTTTAGAAAATGGCCTCTTACTTAGTTGCTACTAATACATGTCGGAATTAACTGTTGATATGTTTTTGCGCATTGCCGTTCTTCCATAACCTGTCTAAATAAATTGTCTAAAGTTTGGTCATGGATGTTCGGTTTGGTCATTCATTCAGGATGCACATCTATGTTAAGAACCCGACTGGCAGGACGATCTGCCTCAAAGTCCATGCATCGGACACCTTGTACAGCGTCAAGGCCAAGATCCAAGAGCAGTACAGCCTCGTCTTCAACGGGGAGAAGCTACAGGACAACCTCACGCTGGCCGATTATGACATCAAGCATGAATCCAGGATAGACCTCCAGGAGAAGATGCAGATCTTTGTGAGGGAGACACAGACGGGTAGGACCATCCCTCTCGAGGTCGACAGCCTTGACACCATAGGCACCGTCAAGACAAAGATCCACTACATGGAGGGCTTCCCCACAAACCTGCAGTGCCTCATCTTTAAAGGCAAGCAGCTCGAGGACGATGAGCGCACGTTGGCCGAGCACAATATACACAAGGATTCCACGATCCTTCTCGTCCTCCACCCACGCCCCAGAGGTGGGATGATCATCTTCGTGAAGATGTTGATAGGGAAGACCCTCACTTTCGAGGTTGAGAGCTCAGACACTGTCGAGAGTGTCAAGGTGAAGATGTACCAGAAGGAAGGTATTCCTCCGATACAAACACGCCTCATCTTCGCCGGCAAAGAGCTGGACGACAAGCGCACCCTGGCGGAGTACAAGATTCAGAAGGAGGATACCCTTCATCATCTGCTCTGCCTTTGTGGTTGTTGATCGAGATGCATGGCTATTCTGGAACGACCAGTTTTATTTTGCTGCACTATAGTCTTGTTTCTCTCCTTCCATATTCCATTAGTGGTGATTTATCAGTATGCACCACTATCACTCAGTATGTCAGGTCTTTCTGGTTCCCTTCTACAGTAGTAGTGATGTGGTGTTTTATCAGCAAAACTACTTATCATTTGTATGAATGCGTCACCTCTTGCAGCCTTTGCAAGCAGCAGACACACTACAAAGTACTCGTAGTGAACGACATTACCTTTGCTCACGCGCTCGTGTGGCCAAGTGCTACAACTTGTTCTGTATAGATAGACAAGGCATTTGCCTGTGATGATGATAAATGCAGTATAAATAGTGTTCCTTTAGGTAATTCGTAAAAGAATGCCGGCTTTTGGTTAAAGTTATAGTTTCATTTCTGTATGATTTATTAGAGAGTTCATCTATTGAAATCAAATTAATTACATGCAAATTGAAAATTCATATATGAGTCCATATGACCTTTCGAATTTAGTATCGCGGATAGAGGGGGGCGCCTGAGGAAACACATGTATATGCCAAATCTATGTGCATCGTCAGTGTACATGCAAGCCAGGGAGCAAAGTAGCAAACCACCCGATACTTTTTTTTTGCGGGGGAAATCCTCCTTTTCAAAAAAAAAAGAGAGAAGAAATTGCGGGTGAGAAACTTTAGCAGCTATGGCTGAAAGGCAAAATATTAAAATCATTAAACTACACGTGAAGGGCGGTCAACTAGCTATGCCACATGACGCAAGCTAGTTGGCCGTGGTGAGAAATCTTTTGCAATTTCTTTTAGATGAAGGCGTGGATTATTTTTTAAATATATATTTTTAGATAGAGATGAGGACCTCTAGTACTTTTTAAATGGAGGGTTATACAAAGTGGCACTCGCTGGTAGGCTGGTGTGGTAATTTTTCTTTTTTACCTCTTTTTTAGATGATGAGGATTTTTCTTGAGATGTTTTTTTAGACGAAGGCGAGGACTTTATGTATTTTTTAAAAATGGAAACGTGTGCATAACTTCCTTTCAAGTGGCGTCACAGAGTGGCGCCCCAATCACTAGTGTGCATGAAGGTAGGGCTATACCCACTGGTGACCTTGGTGCTAATTTTTTTTACAGCGCCGAAACAACATTTTAGCGCGTTGGCCTGGTGTTTTGCTTTACCAGAAGCACTATATAATTCACGCGGCAGATAGCGCTCTAGCACGCGCACTAAATTACAGCGTGCGCGTCCAGCACAAACAACATTTCCCATTCAATATAGAACAAAGAAGATCAAACACACATAAAATAAATCAATAATAAATGGTTCAATTATTATTACAACTCAAACAAATAGTTTATCTTTAATACAACAAATAGTTCATGAACAATACAACAAACATACAACATCAAACTTGTTTTGTCACCCATTCCATGACCACCGCTCCTTGATTAGATCATTTTGAAGGTCATCATGTATTTCGGCACGTCGAATGGCATGATAGGAGGCAACAAAGCGGGCCACCCTGACAGCCATCCTGCGCACTTGTATGGGATGTCCCATCAACTCATACTGAGAATAGTCCAAATCTTGCCCACGCTCATTCTTGATGATCATATGCATGATCACATAAGCGGTCATGATGTATCAAAGGATTTTTTGATCCCAAAATCTAGCTGGTCCTCTCACAATAGTAAATTGGGCTTGTAAAATCCCAAAAGCTCTCTCCACATCTTTCCTAGCCGCCGCCTGAGCATTGTGGAAATCAAGATTTTTCTTACCTTGCGGTGCTGTCAAGGGCTTCACAAATGTTTGTCATCTTGGGTAGATGCCATCCGCAAGATAGTAGCCACAGTTGTATGTATGGTCATTTGTTACAAACTCCACTGGTGGAGTTTCACCATTTGCAATCCTATTCATGAGTGGTGACCGTTGAAGAACATTGATGTCATTGCAAGATCCAGGCATTACGAAAAAAGCATGCCAAACCCAAGTCTCATAATCGGCCACCGCTTCAAGGATTATAGTGGAACTCTTTTCTTGGCCGTGGAATTGTCCATGACACACCTTAGGACAGTTCTTCCAACTCCAATGCATGCAATCTATTGAGCCAAGCATACCTGGGAACCCGCGAGCTTTTGTTCATCTCCAAAAGCCTTGCGGTGCCTTTAGCATTGGGAGCTCCCAAATATTCCAGACCAAACACTTGCACAATTCCAACTGCGAAGCGCTTGACACACATGATGGCTTGACTTTCACCCACCAGTAGAAAACAGGGTTTTGGTCCAGGCCTGAAAAGCCCATTAATCCTGGTTCACTCATGAACCGGGACCCATGTGGCATCGGTCCCGGTTCGTGAGGCCAGGGCGCCGGCCAGGCCTCATGGGCCATTGGTCCTGGTTCGTCTGACCCCTTTGGTCCTGGCTCCAGACACGAACCGGGACCAATGGGACTCGCTCCTGGCCCACAAACATTGGTCCCGATTTGTGGCTGGAACCGGGACCAAATGAGGTCCTTTATACCCCCTGCCCACGAGCAAAACAGTGCACTGCTCTGTTTTTTGGCCGGCCATGGGAGAGCTTTGTGGTGCTCCAGCTCACCTCCTATAAACATGAGGTGTTGAACGAGTCTAACAGATCATTAAAGATTGATTCTATCGTAGTCGTGATTCATATATTTCCAATACGAAGATTATTTTTCCTAAACTCTGTACAGGTATCTGGTAAAGAGCAAACACATGGAACATGTCACCATTTTCATTAATCAGTTTTTTTGGGGCAATTTTCTATTGATTAGTTTTTTTTGAGGCAACATCACCAAGCTTTTATTAAATCTTCGTGAAAGAAAGTACTACTGTACTAGGCCTTCTTTTTTTACACAAAGTACTACTGTATTTTCGGCCCACTGCCTTGTTCGGGCGAGCAGGCTAACGTGGCTTTGGGCCTGCCTGTTTCCCCCGATACGATAAACGGTAGACGGCCTAGGGTTATCGTAATGACAGCTGATCATCGTCAAGCCGCCGCCGCGCCGCCTGAGGAGATGCCGGGGAGCTCGCCGTTCTTCGCCGCCTCCACCGGGAGCGTTGCCGGTCGACACGCCGCGCGCCGGTGGCTCGGAACCCCTCTGGTTTGTCGCGCGCCCTGAATCTCTCGCGTAGATTACAATTGCAGACAGGAGCAGATGATCAGCGGCCTAATCTTCATTGACGATGATGATTGAGCTAATCGTGACAGTAATCAATCGGTCTTTGGTTCCTATCTATGCGAGGGGGACAGGCCCACATTGCCGGCTCGCTCTGGGCCTCGGGAGCGGCCTGCTCTGCTCTGCTCTTGCGACCGACCCTAGCTATAAAATGCCGGCGAATCCCCAACCCTAACCGTCCTTCCATTTCCGATCCTTCCTTCCGGCCGGCGGCAGCAGGAACGCCCACTGCCACTGGTCGATCCTAGCAAGAAGCTTCTTTCAAGGTACGGAGCTGTTTCACCAATGGTTCATATTCGGGGATCTTATAGCTAGAGCTCACTCTCATTGTAAGGTAGGAGTAGATCCAAGTGGATCATTGCTTATCCCATATGGATGTAACCACAAATGTTACTGCTCTTCACCATTTTTCTTGCGGGTGAGAGAGGGGTTGAGGTGGGGGACAGAGTGGGTGGCGGCCACACAGTGGAGACAGAGCAACCGACCTGTTGGAAGCTAGTCGTTGAGCTTTTTGTGTAAATAAAAACTAGCTGGACAAAAGCATCGATCTGCTGTCTACTTTAGATTGAGGGGGTACTGAATCTGCATATTCTTTTTGTTGTTATTAAGATCGATTGGCTGCATCTGTAGCGTCAGTGCCTGGTTATCTGATTTGATATTGGCCTGTTGTAAGTTCTATACCAGTAGATAATGTTAATTGAGAAGTACATACTCACCTTATCTCTTCAGTGTACAGAACTTAGTGGACCATGTACTGTATTTTCATGACCTCGCCAGACCTGAGGAAAAAACCGACTGCAAAAAAAAGAACTGCGGAAAAAAAATCAGAAAAATCGCTAAAGCATGTCAAGCTGCCTTTCCTTTGTGGGGCTCTCAAATGGGAAACTAAAGTGTGAGATAAGATCTAGTTCCCCCTGATGAGACGGCATGAGTGAGCCCCCCAAAAGTGCCGCTGCGGGGGCACCCTTTAACTAGTCGCCCTCAACAAAACCACCCCTGTCGCTCGCCATTCATAATGTTGGAAGGCCGGCTTAGACACGTTTCAATCGAGGCCCTATAAATAAGATGGAGTCCATCTATCCCTGGCCTCCAATCCTAACTCTTCTTTTATTTCCGATCGATCTTCCCTACCAGCAAGAATCTTTGTTGACTCATCCTAGCAAGGAACGTAAGTACAGGGCAGTTTTTTCCTCTTGCCTACCTCTGCTACTAGTCTTGTTCATATTCATATTTGGCGATCTCTAGCTAGAGTGAATTGTTAGCCGGTGTACAGGTAGGGTGTACTATATTTTTTATATACGATCTCTAGCACGAGTGAGCCCACCATAAGCCTCGCCCCCTCAAAAAGTGCCGCTGCGGGGGCACCCTTTAACTAGTTGCCCTCAACAAAACCACCCCTGTCGCTAGCCATCAATAATGGGCCTCGGAAGTGGAAGGCCGGCCTGCACATGTTCCGATCGAGGCCCTATAAATAAGATGGAGTTCATCTATCCCGTGACTGCCAACTCTATCTTCTACTTCCGATTGATCTCCCCTACCAGCAAAAATCTTTGTTGACTCATGTTAGCAAGGAACGTAAGCACGGGGCAGTTTTTCCTCTTGCCTACCACTGCTTCTAGTCTTGTTTATATTCGACGATCTCTAGCTACACTGAATTGTTAGCCAGCGTACAGGTAGGGATGTATTATATTATTTATATATGATCTTAGGATATAGTATTAGATAGATGCAGCATGGAATAATTGTTCGTCATCTTACTTGCCAAAGATAGGAATACATCTAGAGAACGTACGATCAAGGGAGTATATATCATCCAATTAGATAGAAAATTCTTGTTAGTTAGATTATTTTTCACATACATAACGGAATAACAAGATTTCTCATCCAACTTCTGCGGCCAGTTTGAAGTGTTTGACAAATAAAAGCTGGGCGAGATTAAGCATCTGCTGCAAATATTAGTTTTTGCCGGACGGAAATTAAGGCTGCATGCATATTCAGTTTTTGGGATATTTATTAGGATGGATTTGCATATATTGCGAAATTAACATGTCGTCCAAATATAGCCAGTCTGTATACCCGCATGAATACTTTGATGTCTTCTGTGAAGTTAGTCCGCTTGGCTGATTGGGCATTCACCATGTTAAGGGTAAAAAGGTAAGTATATATGCAGTAGATTTCTACCATTTAATTAGAATGGTCTCATTTGAATTTTTGACATTTTAGCTAGAGCTCACTCTCATTGTAAGGTAGGACTACCTTGGAGTGGAATTGTTGCTCATCTCATATGATGTCCCCACAAATGTTATCGTTCTTCATGATTTTTCTTGTGGGTGGGAGGGGGGACGGAGTGGGTGGCGGCAACATAGGGGAGACAGAGCTGGGGGTTATCTAGCTGGCCAAAAGCATAGATCCGCTGTTAACTTTAGCTATCGGGGGAAACTGAGGCTGGATATTCTTTTTTTCTGTTTAAGATCGGTTGACTGCATCTGTAAAGTTAGTGTCTTGTTAGCTGATTTGGGATTTGCTGATTCCATATGAGTACAAAGTGTTGTTCAGTTAATTAAGAAGTACATAATCAATTTACATCTTCAGTGTACAGAACTGAGTGAACCATGTACCGTATTTTAATGACCGGTCAAGAATGCTAGGCTTAGTACGATACGTTCTGTAGAAACACTGTATTTACACAGTAGATTTCTGTTGTTTCCTCTAACTTGTTGGAATAATTGACGTTAAATAACAGTGTATAAAACTTAACTGGTGATATATGCTATTCTCATTCAGAATGTACGTCTTGGTCAAGAGCCAGTCCGGCAGGACGATCCGCCTGAGGGTCCAACCATCAGATACTGTGCATGATGTCAAGGCAAAGATCCAGGAACAGCTCTCCCTCGTCTTCAACGGGGTGCAGCTAGATGATAACCTTACACTGGCTGATTACAACATTCAGCATGAATCCACCCTTGACGTTCAGGAGAAAATGAAGATTTTCGTGACCGAGACGGTGGCGGTCAGGACCATCACCATCGAGGTCCAACAGGCTTGGCACCGTAAGTGACTTAAAAGCCAAGATCCAGGAGCTTGAGGGCTTCCCGAAGGCCCAGCAGTGCCTTGTCTTTGCCAACAAGCGGCTGGACGATGGGAACCGCACCATGGCTGACCACAACATTGGGAATGAGTCCACCCTTCTCCTCGTCCTCCTCCCGTGTATTCCAAGAGGACACATGATGCAGATCTTTGTGATGACTCTACAAGGAAAGAGCATCAGCCTCAAGGTTGGGAGCTTGGATACAGTCGACAGTGTCAAGGTGAAGATCTACGAGATGAAGCACGCCCCATACCCGAAACAGCAGCGCTTCGTGTATGCTCACAGGAAGCTGGAGGGCAGCAGCACCCTCGCTGACTGCAACGTTCAATGGGGATCTATCCTTTATTTGGTGAGCTGCCATTTGGGTTGTTGAGATACATGGCCTGCCATCATACAATGTGTTCTATTTTGCTGCAGTCTAAGTTCCAGTATTGGTGCGCTGTCAGTAAAACTACCATTATAGTGCGTTACTATATGTAATCTTGAATATTGTTCTTTCCAGCAGTGGTGTGATTAGGAAAACTGGGTATGAAAACTGGGTATTATCATTTAGTAGTATGTTAATGTGTTGAGTACTCCTTTTATCTATAAATATATGAAGAACTACTATTATTGTCATGTTCGGTTAAACCTCTTTGGGAGAGGATTGGAGAGGTTTGAACAGAATTGACGTGGATTTTGACTTGTAGCGGATTTAATCCTCCCCAATCCACTTAAATCCCCTTCAAACCCTTTGCAACCGAACAAGTCCTTAAGAGTCTGGTCTGTCTTGGCATCAGGTGGATTGCGAAATACACTGCTGATGCGGTTTCACCAAAAATAGGTTCATTTGTTTCCTTTCCACATACCAAATGTTGCTAATGTTTGTGTTTATCCATGTTTTCATCTATATAAGTAAAATTAATGTGAATTGTAACACTGATTGAAATGATTTCCTATATACAAGATATTGTAACACACATCTTGTGAACCACACGAAGGTCACATCAAGCTCGAATTGCGACTGGAAAACAGAGTTGGGAGTCTTCAATATCTCTCGTAACAAAATATGAAGAAACAAATTCCAAGTGAAGAGAATATTTTTTTTTTGGCACTGAAGATAAGAAATCAGAAGAATAAAACTATTTGAGTAGTCAATAGTTTTTCTACGATAATGTACTTCCTTGTTTATGTATGACACAAATGCGGATGCATCTATGTATTATTATATTGGTTTCTCATACTCATTTCGACAAGGATTGGCAAAGGATAAGTTGCATTTCCACCAGTAGCTACTATACTACAGCCGCTGTCAATGGCCGCATTGCAGTTCCTGCATTCCCACAACAAGAGTTGTCCCTTTTTGGCGTCCATTTCTTTATGGGGTTATATTATCATATTTTTACAAAAGGGGGATTATAGGGTTTTTTTTACTGAAAAGAGGGATTATATATAGTTGGTATATATAAAAAAGAAACTTCATCCATTATCCACAAGACCCCAACCCTATCTAACTTTTCTTCTTCTACTACCTCCGTTCAGTTCCAAACTTCCGATCCATCTCCTCTGCGGCGGAAGTAGCAAGAATGCCCACGTACTGCCGAAGCTGCAGCAAGCGTCTCCCCATGTACGGAAGCTGTTCTTCGCTTCCCCGGCCTATCTCTACTACCTTAAGTCTCATCCATACTTATATATTTGTGGTGTATGGGCAGTTCGGCAGGTCATCTCTAGCTAGAGCGAAGTACTGTCCGTCAGTTTCATGTTGGTAGGATTACATTGGGGTGAGATTTGTTGGTCGTCTCGCATGATCGGTTAGATCTTACAATTGGTTGGTTGGGTATATACAGTATGTAATGAATTGTAATGATTCATCGTTTCACTTTTCTTGCGGAATAAACCCTTCACGAATTTAGAGAACCATTAGATGGAATTCTTGTTACCCATAAAAAAAAGATGGGATTTTTGTTATATGTGCTCACCACTATGTACTTAATCTAACATGTTAGATACTTCATCTTTAATAAAAGTTTTTCTTATTTGTTCGAGTATCTTAACGACCGAATGTGTGAAATCCTACTCTCCCCCGCGACTAGTCCTCATGCTGTTCGATCTGCCTAAGCACGCGGGGTGATGATCGAACTGGTGATGGGTTTGGCAGCAGCAGTAGCATCGTCCTATTGTTATATATTTATAGACACATGTAGGTATTCGTCAACCTTTGTGACTGGGTTTAGCTTGTTGCTTCTACAACCTGTTTGACGTTTTTGTGTAAATAAATGCTAGCTAGACGAGAGTACCTGCTGTTAATTTTAGGACACCCCTAGCAACTTGACGTTAACCCTAGCGCGAACAAAAGGTTCGCTCACCAGGGTAGATCAGCACCACACAGGAACGCGAACCAACCTGTGGTTGGATGGTTAGAGGGACGGTGGTATCTCCAGCCCACCAGGGTTCAAGTCTTGGTGTTCACATTATTCCTGAATTTATTTCAGGATTTCCGGCGATGCGCTTCTAGTTGGAGGAACGATCGCTCCCTGGGAGGTAAATTCACTCCCCAAAAACATCCCTCCCAAGGAAGGCCCCACCACGACAACAAAATAAATAAATAAATTGGCATGATATATATAAATTACTTGCTATGGTATATACAATTAATTTGCCGTGCTTCAATAGAAAAAAAGGTACCTAGACAGAAAAATTTGAAGAGTTAAATTCCCATGGCCCATGGCAACTATACAATATCATATAATGGAATAGGTACCATAGAAAAATGGAATAGGTGCATTGTCAAATATGTTTTTCCTGTGAAAAAACACCTAAAAAAGTGTGAAAACCATGCATGTTGCCCATGCCATCTGATCTATTGTTGCCATTTCCCCCTCCCCTAATTCCAAAAAGAAAAACTCCAAAAGAAAGAATGTTAAGTGTGATGAAAAATAGTTGCCATGCTCTATGGTCATAACCCGTATTCCATATGTTAGAACTATGCCAAAAAAGTTGCCAATGATGATAAATTTGTCATGCTATAATAAAACTGCCAATAATCTAGCAAACTCATACATAGAGCAAAAAACACAAAAATTGAAAAGGTTGCCATGACTTACAAAGGACCATAGTAAAGGGGGAAGGGTTCCTGGTGGCGGAGGCTAACATCGATAATGTTGCAAACGGTGGCAAACGACGGCTGTGCTCTGAAGTTTCGGCACATCATCTTCATTGCAAAAATTTCCGCAACATTACCTATATTGCCAAAAAAATCCATAACATCACCGATGTTGAAAGTGGTGAAGACAAAAAAATAATTCTGCAACACAACCTCTATTTCAAAAATCCTTCTGCTACTATGTTGCAAAAAGGTGAAAGACGATTTTTTTTCCGCAACACAATCTCCGTTACAAAAAAATCTGCAGCATGACCTTTGTTGCAAAATTTTCCGTAGCATTACCTATACTACAAAAAAAATCCGTAACATCACCGATGTTGAAAATGGTGAAGACAAAAATAATAATTCTGCAACACAACCTCTGTTGCAGAAATCCTTTCGCAACATTGTCTATGTTGCAAAAAGGTGAAAGGCAATTTTTTTCCGTCAAGCTAAAAAAATGCTCTAGGTGTTCTGCAAGAAATTAGTTAATCAATTCTGTAGCGAGCCAGCCAATCCGATTAGTGCACATCGGGCTGATCTGATTAGAGCCTGAGGTAAATAAAAATAATCCAAGTCGTCCGAAACCTACGGATCACACGGCTGATAAGGCGGCCGACGATGTTTCTTAATTTTCAGCCGACGGACGCGTAGTGCAGCCCTCCAGTAAATTCTAAAAGTTGACATGTCACCATAACGGAAATTGAGGGTTTTGAAAAAGAAAATCCAAATAAAAAAAGTTGCCAAGGTTTAGAAAATGAACTTTCTTAAAGTTGCCAAGATTTAGATATGCTGCCATGTTTTTACGAAAATAAAAATTGCAAACTTGCCGTGAGAGCATTACACGTTTTCCACTGCATTGCCATGATATGCATAGTACTCCCTCCGTTCCTAAATACTTGTCTTTTTAGAGATTCCAAATGGACTACTACATACGGATGTATATAGACATATTTTAGAGTAGATTCGCTCATTTTGCTCCGTATGTAGTCATTTGTTGAAATCTCTAGAAAGACAACTATTTAGGAATGGAGGGAGTACAAGTTAACATGGCAACTTTTTTTTGTTATATAGGTAGTGGCAAATACAGACAAATTTTTACTAGTGACATGCAAATTTATAAAATTTGTAGAAGGGGTTACATGACAACATTTTTTAAATGTTGTTATATAAATTTTGCCATGATGGTAGATTAATTTTGTGTAAAATTTCCATGCGAGTAATATAAATTTACAAAAAGAAATCACACTTCATATTTTCTTTTCTATAATGGAAAATTAGAAAAATCAAAGTACAACTAACATGACAACGTTAATAAAAATTGCTCTTCGGGTAATGTTGAATGTAGGAAAAAAAATCTATTGGTCGCATGGAAAATGTATACATTTGAAAAATGAGTCACGTGGCAACTTTAAAAATTGTTGTTGTGTACAATTCTGGGAAATTCTAAAAGTTGTCATGTGACCATAACATAAATTGAGTATCTTGGGTACCAAGCGCTCAGCCCTGGGTACCAAGCGCGGACAAACTCCAACGCCCGCCCGGCTCCAAGACGGGCCGCCGAGGCCTTCCAAGCTTCAAAACGGCCGAATGTGACCTCCAGCCAGTCGGCGGTCCGGCTTGGCGTGCGGGGGATCGTCTTGCCGGGCCAGAGGGTGGCCAGCACCTGCGCCCTGGCACGTTGAAGCCGGCGGAGCATCCGGTGAGCCGGCTGCAGCCGCGCTTGGACGGCCGGGAGCTGCTCCTCCAGCGTCCGATTTGCGTCCGGCGCGATGTTGACTCCCGCCTGACGGCGCGCCTCGCGATGAGCCTCAATGGTTTGGGCGGCAAGGGCGGAGTGGCCGGGAAAGTAATCTGCACAAGAAAACGGGCAGCAGCACAAGTCTGGTCAAAACCCCAGGCGGCCAGCAGGCAGAAGAAGGGCGAGAAAGGCAGCTTACCATCGATCAAATCCTCGATGTGGCCAAAGCCTTCATCCAGCGCCTGACGAGTCTCAGCCCAGCTCGCCGCCTCGGTCTCAAACTCCGCCTTTAGGGCGGCCTCGCTGTCCTGCGCCTTCTGCAGCGCCGCCTTGTGGCTCTCCTCCTGGTCGGCCAGCTTCTTGGCCAGGCGGTCGCGCTCCTGGACCAAGGCGGCGTACTCAGCGTCCCTGGTGCGAAGGGCGGTCTGCGCCTTGCCAAGCTCCCTCCTCAAGTCGGCGTTGGCCCCTGCAAGAACAAAAGAAAAAGAGAAAAAACCAATAAGGGAAAGGTCGTCAAGGAAGATCCGACCCGACTGCTCAGCAGTCGGCCCGAATCTCGGGGACTACACCTAGTGGGTGCGCTAACGCGCCCCCACAGGAAACAGATAAGAGCGAGCACTTACTTCGGCTGTTGGCCAGGTCGTCGATCTTCCGCCCCAACTCCTGAGCCTGGGAGTTGAAGGCGGCAGCGCGAGAATTATGATATTCCTGGAAGTTGAGACAGAAAGCAAAGATAAGATGGTCGTCAAGAAAGATCCGACCCGACTGCTCAGCAGTCGGCCCGAATCTCGGGGACTACACCCAGTGGGTGCGCTGACGCGCCCCCACGGAAGAAATCAAGAAACCAGAGTGGTTAAGAGCAAAAACTTACCCGGATGGTGGCCCGCGTCGACAGGAACTCCTGGGTATATTGCTGCAGAAGGGTGGCCTGAGCTTGGAGCCAGCTCCGGACCTCTTGGGCCGCCACGTTCAACTCGCCGGTCCCCCCGCTGGGAGTCCACCCGGACGTGGCGGAGCTGGCCGCCTCCAAAGCCTCCGCCGACTGGCCGGCGCCTGCAGCTTGGCGCGACTCCGGCAGAGCGGCGCTTCCTCCTGCGCGCTGACGCGTCACCGGCTGTATCTCGAGGCTGGCTCCAGCCTCGGGTACGCCCCCGGCCGGCTCCTCTGGCACCGCCGACGACTGGCCGCCTTGGCCCGTTCCGGTTGGTGCTGCCGGCGGCGTCCTCCCCGCGAAGACCTCGAAGAGCTCCTCCCTTTGCACTGACGGTGGGTCTTGGACGATCTCCTCCGCCAGGGGCAATGAGGTGTTCGGGGCCACGGTTCGGAGGGGGATGGCAAGCAGCGGAGGCTGGTTGCGCGAGCCCTCCGCCTCCGTCTCCACGGTCGCCCGCTCCGCCTGAGCCTTGGCTGCCGCGTCGGCTCGCTCCTTCGCCGCCTGAGCGGCTGTCCGCTCCGCCGCCTCCCTCTCTTCCCGCGCCTCACGAGCGTTCCGCTCTGTGGCTTCCATGAGGTCGGCGCGGGGATCCACGCGGCGGGGGCTTGAAGACCCTCCAACCGGCCCGACTACGGAGCCGCCTGGGCCCCGCTCAAGGGAAAGCGGCGCCCTATTCAGAAAAGGAAGAAAGGTCAGGAAGAATGCTCGAGCAGAAGAAAACAATAAAAACATGCATACAAGCAATTGACGACTTACGCCGAGACCGCCTGAGGCTGCTTCACCGCCTTCCGGAAGCGGGCCGCCTTCGCGGCCGCCTCTTCTCGTTTTGTCGCTGCGGCGGAGGCTTTGGACTTCTTCGGCCGACTGCCGAAGAGGATTGACGCGGCCCGGCGCTTCTGCGTGCCGCCGCCAGCAGCCGGCGCGGCGGACGAGCCCGCGCTTTGACGATCGGCCGCCGGCTGGCGGCGCGGGACTTCTTCGGCTTCGGCGTCATCCGGCCAGTCGTCGAAGCTGGCGGAGAGCCCTGTGCCTCCGAGCTCGGCGTTGTCCCCCACGACGGCGTCTTCCATGGCGGCCGCCCCCAAGTCCGGGTCATCAACATCGTCCACCGTGCGGTCGGGGGCATACTGGCGTTCAATCCCTGCCGCCCCGGCCGGCGGCGGAAGAAGAGGGTTCTGCTCAAAGGAACCGACTAATCAGAAGCCGGCAGTCATGAAGCCGGCTGACGACAAAAAGAAGATAGAGAGAGAAGCTTACCACGGGCGGAGGATTGGCGCGAGAATACGGCGCCTTGCCGTATTGCCAGTCCCCGGCGAGCTTGCAGTTGGCGATGTAGTTGACCATGAGCGCCACCTCCCCATGCGACATTTCCCATGTGCTTAGCCGGCTTGGGTCGAAGCGGCCGCTCATCTGACACATCATATGGGGCCGGCTTTGGAGAGGAAGAATCCCGCGCTCCACGAAGGCGGCCACCAGGTCGGCTCCGTGCAAGCCTTCCGACTGGATCATCACCCGAAGCCGGGAGACGGCGGCGTTCCCGGCCTGAGAAAGGGACCTGGACCGGAAGCTCCAAGTAGGGTGCCTCCCAGCCGGCGGGCCGGCTACGTAAGCCGGCAAGTTGACGTGGTCTCCTTGCGGGGCGATGTTCTTCATGTAGAAGTACGATTTCTGCCAGAGTTTCACCAACTGAATCAGGGGGATGGACGGGAATGGATTGTTCTCGCCTGACCTCCTCATGGCGACGTAGGCCCCGCAGGGGGCGGGCACGCCGGCGACGACGGTGCCGAGCTTGCTCTGGAAGAACTCTCCCCAGAGCTCCAGCGTGGGCAGCACCCCCAAGAAGCCTTCGCAGAGGGAGACGAAGGCCGACAGCAGCATCACCGCGTTGGGCGTGAGGTGATGCGGCTGGAGGTTGTAGAACTCGAGGAAGGAGCACAGAAATCCACTCGCCGTCAGGCCGAAGCCGCGCAGGCAGTGCGAGCGGAATACGACCCGCTCGCCCTCCTCCGATGCCGGCGAGATCTCCGCCTCCGGCGCCAGGCGGACCTGCACGAGGCTGGCGTCGGGCAGGCGCCGGGTCTGGCGGAGGAACTCCACATGGTCGTCATGGACGTTGGAGCCGTCCCAAGAGCTTGATAGCGCCATGGAGCAGGACGATGTGGAGGCGCTGCGATGAGAAGCTGCGACGGCAGCGAGAGGAAGAAGAAGGAAGACGAGGGGGGCGGAGTGTGGGAGAGTGAGCGAACCTCTGCCTCTCCCCCTCCCCCCTACTTGTAGGCTCGTGCGACGGAGCCGAGGAGGCGCGGCGTGGGGGATCGTGGGGATCGATCGTGCCCACTCCCCCCACGTCTCGCGTTTATTACGCACTAAAGACGAATTAAAATCGCCACAGGAAGGCGAGCAGTCCCCCTGGGCCGCAGAAGATCAGCGCCCGGGCCGAGGCCAGGGAGTGGTGGGCCCGGGCCTGGGCGGCGTCCCGTCGCGCGCATGCGTTGGCAGGTTTCCGCCGCCACGTGGCCCACGGGGAGCCCGCGGTCAGCACGCAAGTCAACCACCATCCCGTCTATGAGACACAGGAGCTCTCCGAAATCGGCCTACACCAGCAAGGCCGGCTCCTCAGGGTAAGAAGCTGACCAAGCTTCTCATCCTTCTGTCCGCCTCGAAGCTCGATCAGCTTCGGGGACTACTGTCGGAGTAAATAGCCACGGGTAGCCTAGCCGGCTTCCCCCGGCCCTTCTGAAAAAATTATGAGCCCGTCCGGCTCTCGAGAACCCAAGACACGGGGCCGCCTTCCCCTAGCCGGCTGTCACCTAGGCCGGCTTTCGGAAGGAGGCCCGACTTTAGCCCTTATGAAGAAAGCCATGGGAGGGCCGACTTCATGAAGCCGGCCGCGAGAAGGCCGACTCCAAGAAGCCGGCTCCCATAAAGAGGTCAAGACAGTACCCTCGAAGTTTGCATCTACCTAGCGGCGACGAGGCGGGGCGTGGCTACAGTGAGACCTGCCGCCCCCGAATCCTGGAGCATGACCGGCACAGTGCGCCGTACGGGTGACCGTGACCCTCCCGGCGCAACACTGTTGCCATGCCGATCCTGACGCCATCCACGACAGACTACCAGCGCGATCCACGGGCGGTGGGTCCCTTCGGGCAGAGAGACACCCGAAGGCGGCCACACCTCCCCCAGTCAGCCAAAGAGAAAGCTGGCTCCCCGCAGCCGGCTTGCCATCTTCCTCGAAGGAGACGCCCCATTAAGGAGACAAGACGAGGTGAGGCTACAGTAATCGCCCGCCAGGTGGCGGTACTGTAGCCACGCCTACCACGACAAAGCCCATGTCATCAAGATAGAGCAACAGTAATCAGCCACCGACCAGGCCCTGACCAGTGGGGCCGGCCTGTCGACCAAGGAGCCGGCAGCCGGCGGGACTCACCAGTTGGCGGGCCCCAGCGGCCGGCGCAGAAGTCGGCGAGCACAGTCATAGATGGCTGGGCCCCACGCCCAGTCGGATTACCATTGTACCCCCGGGGGGTAGGCCTATATAAACCCCCCGGTGCACCCATGCAAAGTGTTCGACCTCCAAGCTAGTTTTAGACACCATACGAGGAAAAGAAGCAAGCTAGCCGTGCCCTTCTTCCTCCTCCCACCCGAACAGCTCAAGGAGCATTGTGTAGCTACTTGTCCATTGAGTGATCATGCGGAGACCCCGCAGAGCAGCAGTAGGGGTGTTATCTCCACGAAGAGCCCCGAAGCTGGGTAAGATCCGCCGGCGTGCATGTCTTCGCCTCATCCCGTTTCCAGGCACCGGCGATGTCTTACTGGCTCCCACAATGATAAGCCACCCGTTGGCATATGTCGCACCTACCACCCGACAGGAGGGAAGAGAAGAGATAGAGAGGAAGAAGAAAGAGAAGGGGAAGATGAAACTTACATGTGGACCCCACAAGTAAGTTAATGGTCAAACTAAGATGAAACTAACGGTTTGTTTAGGTGCGGGCCCAACCTGTCATAATCGTGATCAACTGATGAAGTCTCGACGATTTGGGCTTTTTGAAACAGCCGACCCCTGACTTGGTAGTTATCAGCGAAAACAAAAAATTTGGTAGTCTTTTTGAAACCCTAGCCCGTAAAATAGTAGCTTTATGCTATTTACTCATATACTAGTAACAACATAATTAAAAAAACAATTTATCAGGTATCAAGGTCGAGCGTATGTTGGATCATCAGCCGAAGTACTAAAATGAACCAAGGAACACATGCGTATATATAAGAAGAACCAAAGTATTACAGTTCAAATTTAACTTGCTCCATGCATATTGCCACCCATGCTACACCTAGACTAGATATGCCATCCAATATTGTTGGCAATGAAATGATTATTGTTCCACCTGGCCGGATCGATTATTCCACCACCTTTATTCCTGCATGCATATAAAGGAGGGGAATCATTAACATGCCAACTAAGTTGTCTGAACTAAGTATGTCTGGGCGGGTGCAACAAGTAGCTCACCACTTAGAAACACAGCGACATGTATTACACATATGGTCAATGAGGCTACAAGTACAGCACTCCATGCTACAACCATGTTTTGCACATCCCCTAACTCTTGATGACCAGGTATTGCTGCTGGGGTCATATTGCAAAATATATTTAGCAAGGGGAGGATTGGCAAGCACAATGATATCACCCGTGATGATAGGCACCGCTGAGAAACTAAAAGTCAGGTTCCTTTTAGTATCAATCAAAAGAGCATTTCCACCTATGCTTTTTACTGGGACAAACTTTCCTTGGGCAAGATCTGCTAATCTGTAAATGAGAATCTCTCCACCTTCTCTATAGCCAACCACCAGGATCTCATAGTCGCATTCTACAAGCTCGGGCGATTGGAACTTATCCGCCGGACATGTGGCAACTAACTTGGGCGACAAGAAAGAGGACGAAGCTAAACCCGATATCGTTGAATTCTCTTGCCAAGGTGGGTCGAACTGAAGAATATTTAGTTCCCAGCCAACCACAGATATCTGCTCCTGCAACATGTAAAGTTTTCCTTTGAATGATAATGGGCTTGCATGTGGGTAGAAGTGTAAGGCAGATAAACTCCACCCCACGTCTTGTACTAGCAAAGAGTACGAAGGGTGTATTCTGAAACGCGACCATGACCCCGAGGACTCCATCCGGACTCGTGCACACAGCGGCAAACATATTGATTGGTAAGTGTGCTCGCAAGTTTGCTGGGAGAGTTATGTCCGCCGACAGAGGTAGGTTTTCCGGGAGCTCCACAACGTCACCGGTGAAGGGGTGGAGGAGGCACAGCCGATTGCCCTGGGTGTATTGCCGCGGCCGCACGAGGAGGAGCAGGCCATCTGCTGAGCAGAGGACGATGTGGTCTCTGAGAAGAGGGAGCCGAGGGCGGACAAAAACTCCACTTGACAGGTTGAAGAAACGTTTCTTGCCGTCTTCACGGGGATGGAGCCCGTGCCCCTCGGGCAGCATCATCCAACGGCGCGGGTGAAACCATGGATCGACTATTGCGCGGCCACGCGGGCAGACGGCACTGGACCGCCAGTACCGGCAGACGGCATGAAGGCGGACGTAGTCGAGCAGGTCCCCGGCGAGCACCCGCCATCCGACGAGGCACACCAGATCCCCGTGCAGGGTCGTCCACGGCGAGAGGTGGCCGGAGCTGGCGGCGGCGGCGGTAATGGCCGGTAGGTGATTGCGAACCGAGGACGAAGGCATCGATCGATGTCGATCCCGGTAGATCGATTGGTACTTTTCTGTTTTACCCTAGCCTACGGGTACAAAAGCTCGTACGACTCAGGAGGACTCAAAAACTGCTGAAAGATATTGTTAAAAAAAAACTGGTGAAAGATCATATCGTCAACAAATTAACCTGCCTGGGCCTGGCCCTTTTTTCTGTTGCGAGACGAGAGGAAGGAAAGCAGCAGGCTTAAATTTCGGCGCTCGCGGTTGGGCACATTTCGCATCCATCCGTCCTCCAAGTAGAACTAGTAGTCATTTGCCGCAAGATAAAAAAAGATAGGAGGAGGACCCCTCTAAAAAAAGTCGGATAGGAGGAGGAGGAGCAGTCCCACGCGGTGTGGGTCTATCTGTAAATAATATAAAAGCGTTTTTTACACTAAGTGTCAAAGTGTCAAAAACGCTCTTATATTATGGAAAGGAGGAAGTAAAATGCTATCTGACAGATCTATCGCCAAAGCCCTAACCCTTATTCTTCTAAGCTTCCGATCTCGCTCCGCCCCGTAGAAAGGTATGCCAGGAGCTGTTTTCTCTTGCCTATACTACGAGTCACTGGAGTGGGCTCTTGCTTCAACCATGTGCTTCTTGGAATGGTTGATTATTTAGTATCATTGTTCTGCACAATGCTTCGAATAGAAACGTGTCCAAAATTTAATTGGTTGTGTTTGGTTTGCCTTTCTTTCAGGATGCACATCTATGTCAAGAACCCGACCCATAGGACGAGCCGCCTCAGGGTGCACGCATCAGACACCTTGCACAACGTCAAGGCCAAGATACAGGGAGCAATACTGCCTTGTCTTTGACGGGGCCCATCTAGATGAGACTTGCACGCTAGCCGACTATGACATAGAGCATGGATCCACGATCGACCTCCAAGAGAAGATGCAGATATTTGTGGCGAAGATGGCCGTCGAGGTCGATAGCTTCGACACCATTGGCATCGTCAAGGCCAAGATTGAGTGCATGGATTGTTTTCCCAAGGGCCGGCAGTGCCTCATCTTCGCCAACAAACGGCTAGACGACGGAGACCTCACCTTGGCTGACCACTACATCTGCAAGGACTCCACCCTCCTCCTTGTCCTCCGGCCGCGTAGTCCGCGAGTACCCGCGAGTATGATGCGCATCTTCATCACCAAGCAGGATGGGAAGATCCTCACCCTTGATGGGGTTGCAAGTTCGGACACTATGGATAGTATCAAGGTGAAGATCTACGAGAAGGATGGCACTTGCCTGATACAGCAGTACAATTTAACGGGGAGAACCTGCATGGTAACAGCACCATGGCGGACTACGACATTAAGGGGCTGTTTGGTTGCAACCCTGAGGAGCATGCCTGAGTTTTTCTCATGCCTGAGTGTGACCTGACGTTGTATCATAAATCGACTGATCAGGCACATCTCCTATACAGGCAGTGTTTGCTTGATAACCTAAAACCACGCCTGAACATGTACGGTGTACAAGCAGTGTTTGGCTTGTCAAGTGGCCTAAGTTGCATTCAAAGTAGTATTTTATTGTAGGTGCTCAGGCGTCCAATTTCATAGGCCTGAGATAGGCAACTTTGCACAGGCAATAATTCTCAGGCTAAACTGTCAGGACACCAACCAAACAGACCTCAGGCAGGTTACAGGCAAGGGCTCCGGCCAGGCAATCGAGCTCAGGGTGGCAACCAAACAGCCCCTAAGACGGAGTCTACCCTTGATTTGGTGCTCTGCCAATGTGGTTGCTGAGATGCAAGGCCTGCCATAACAACCACCAGTTTTATATTGGTGCAGTCTAACTTCCAGTAGGGCTATGCCTTATCATTATTCTAGTATCGCTCCACTCTTGTTCATTTCCAGCAGTTGTCTGTTATATATCAGTAAGGAAAAAAAATATCAGTAAGAAAAAAACAACTATTAAGAGCCGGTCTGATTGAGAAGTTCCTTTGTTTATCCATGTTTTCATCTATGCACCCACAGGCCATAGTCAAAATTGAGTGGAAGTAACAAGAATCCTAACACCGTGATTGCATGTTTTCTAGTCAATTAAATCCACCTTTGGCAAGAAAAAATCGATTCTCACTGTTTAACAAGTTGTTTTTCAAGAACAAGCAATGACTGTCATTTTCATACGGGAAGAGCCATGCGCCAGCCGGATGATAACTTTTAGTTATCCACTGCCTCCTCCACCGTCAGATCAGCCGCGATCAAACAACCCACATTGCATCCCTCGTCTAGCTTTGCAACATTGGCCATGTTTCAGAAACATCAGCAAAGTTGCAATTCACTTTGCGCATCCACCCTCTGCAAAACAACATCACAACATCGACCATGTTTTAGAAACATCATTGAAGTTACAATTTGGTAATATCGCAGATCTGGATCTCTACACATCAGCTATTTTTCAGAAACGATGGAGAAGTTGTAATCTGGCGAGCTCCAAGCACCCACACCTCCGTGACACTGGCACCTCCGCAACACCGGCGATGTTTCAAAACCGCCGGTGACCAGGGGCGGGCCCAGGAACTGAGGACTGTGTATTCAAAATTTGAAAACTTTTTTTTGGAATCCTATAGCCTTCCTTTTGGTGTGTAAAACCGATTATAGTAGCATATTGTACTAGTTCTAATAAACTATATAAAAGATATCACATAATATATTGTATTGGTAAAAATTGATCATAACTTGGTACTATGCAACATAAAGAAGTAAAATTTGTTCAACATATCTTGGCAAAATGTAAGATATATAGAGGATAGAAAATACAAATGATAAGAAACCTTACCAATTACAGGATGACATTGTCATCCTTGATGCTTTGAAAATGAGTGAAGGTGTCCTCATCCTTAATTCCAAGAAAAAATATTCCCTTTCAATGAATGTGGCCAAATAATCATTCAAGTATTTCTGCCCCATCTTGCTTCTTATAGCTTGTTTTTTATATAGTTCATTGATTTAAAGACTCTCTCACCCCCAGCTATTGCAACAGGAAGAACTAGCACCAATTTGAGAAGTTTGCAAACAATTTCATACCATGTTACACATCTAACAGCGGGGTCTACAACAGAGCCTATGTTGCAGTCGAAAGTATTGCAACAAAGATTTGCAAACCGAGAGTATGGGCTTGGTTGCTCTGCACCGTATTATTAAAGATTAATCAAATGGTGGCGGAGGCGCCTGACATGCATGTATTATCAACCGGGTGAACACAGTTTCTTCCCTTTCCATGAAGACCGAGAAAGGGGTATGCCCTCCAACACCACTAGCCCACAACCAATGAAAACCCACTCCTGCTCTAGTTTCGATGTGTCGTAACCAGTACTTCTTCCCCATTTGCCACATGTCTCCGTTGACCATACACACTGCTTTCCCCTATCTCTTATCTCTGGAAGTGTCACATTATCGATGTCTTCAACCAAATAGAGCCCAACGGTGTGCGCCTCATCGATGCACGCCACCCACCTCTGCACACGTTGCACGCCGCCACCCCACACCCACGCCTTGTCAGCTCTCCATTGGTCTCCTCCGCATCATCGGAGAGAGATGCAAGAGAGAGAGAGAGAGAGAGAGAGAGAGAGAGAGAGAGAGAGAGAGAGAGAGAGAGAGAGAGAGGAAAAGGTAAAAATAAAATAAAATATGGCTCACTTACAATTGTGACCCATTTGTTAGGTTGGGTATTGGGAATGAGTTCATTGATGTCATGCTACAATAGTGTACCAGTGAACCCTAGTAAATTATCGAGAGAGTCCCAATAATCACTCTTAATGTAAGTTTTTGGAATCTGGTGGAGATGCTCAGCCAACACTTGCATCCAGTTTCTCGCGGTAAATCAAGCATGCAATCCATGATGTGAAGATAGATAAATGCTGCATTAGTTTTGCGCCTCTATTATTCACAATAGCAATCTTTTAGTGTACACCATTTTTATTCTGTTTTTGCAATTTAGGCATCCAATTGTTTTTGTATAACCATTTCTCTTTAGCTACCAGACACACAACACTTTAGGCATCCAATTGTTTTTGTACACTCAAGAAGCTGTGAGAGAATAAAAGGTTCGAGCATATTGGTCGGCCCATATAGGCCTCCTATGCATATTTCTCGCGGTAAATCAAGCATGCAATCCATGGTGCCGAC
>NC_041393.1:10925128-10926791 GCF_002162155.2 Triticum dicoccoides
CTGGGCATTGGCATTTTTTCTTTTCCCCTATATTTCCAGTGTGGTTTTTTCCTGGGTTTTATTTTTACTATTTTTTCCTTTTATGAGTTTCCCCATTATTTATAATTTTTCAGTTCCTGCCTTTTTCCTTTTAAAATTCATGAACATTTTGTAATTCCCTATTTTTTAAGTTCTTGAATTTGTTTTTTAAATTCTAGAACATTTATGAAAATTGGGAAGAATTTCAAATTCCTATCAAAAAAATTCAAATTAATGAATTTTTGTAAAAAATAAAAAGCAGTTTTAGTTTTAGGAAAAAATCTGAAAAAGTTGAATTTTTTAGAATCATTGACATCTTTTAAGTTTATGAACATTTTAGGCAATTACATGCTTATTTTTGAATCTCGTGAACATTTCATGAAGTATCCAATCATTTCTTAAAGCTAAACGCTGTGATTCTGCCAGCAGATCACACGCAATGCGTCCGCCGCCTGCTACATCCAACACATATCTTTATGTACTCTCCGCCTTACACTTGCACCCATGGCTGATGCTCCAGCGTGCACGCCCGAGCTCCACTCCGGCCACCATCAGCCTAGTTGCGCTGCTCCAGACTCCCCTCTCGTCATCTATCATCGCTCCGACTGACAATGCTATTTTAAGCTTTTCGCAATAAAGGCTTTGTTGCAAAAGGTGGCCCGCAACATCATCATTGTTGCATAAATTTCTTGATTCGCACCGCTGACGACATCATCTTTTTAGTGAAATGTTTTGTGCAACATTATTCATGTTGCGAAAGTCCTCCTGCAATATCATCTATGTTACAAAAAAGGTGAAGACGAAAAAGATAATTCTGCAACACCACCACTATTTCAAAAGTCCTCCCACAACATTATCTATGTTGGAAAAAAAGTTAAAAAATAAAAATAGAAAGGGCAAAAGTTGGTGGTTTTGCAACAAAGAATTATTGCAGAGTGAGTTGTGCAACATCTGCTTTGTTGCAATTTCAGACGAACCTTAGTTGGGAGATCAGACGGCTATTTGCGCCTTAATCCAACGACTGAGGAGGAGGCGGATCTTTTAAATAGATCCACCGGTCGGCGCGTAGCACGGCCCTTTTTTTAAATCGACAAGGTTAAATGTGAGAGTATTTGATTATTTGTTTTTTCTCTAAATGTTTTTAGAAAATCAGCTTAGCACCGACTGGCACAGGTACAGACAAACCGCTGCCCGTATAAAACCGAAGGAAAATACTACAAAATCCCTAAATGGGCCGGGCCACTGCAGCGTGGTTGTACGAAACCTGGCAGATAGGAGAGTAGTCCACGGTCTGCTCCCATTCCTCAGCCCATAAATAAAAATGCCATCGTCCGATCTATGGGCAAAACCCTAACCCCTCTTCCTCCACATTTCCGATCTCCCTCCGCCCCGCAGAAAGCAACGAGAGTCTGACATCAAGGTACGCCGGGAGCTGTTTTGTTTTGTCTACTAGTCTTATTCATATTGGCGACGTGTCGCATGTGATCGATCTCTAGAGCGTACTGTCATTGTGATGTAGGATTATACTGATAGATAGATATACAGAATTATACTGTTCATCACTTTCCCTGCGGAAGAAATTAACTCTTCATCGAAGAGAACGCACCATGGACCATCATATCTATTACTAGATGGATACGGAGGA
>NC_041393.1:10927116-10939849 GCF_002162155.2 Triticum dicoccoides
TCCTGAGACGTCATTAGAAAAGCTGTTCGTGGTGTCTTCATGAAGAAGACGACCGGAACGTTTTCTTCTTTTCTTAAAGTTAATTGGTGATGGGCGACATTACTCAGGCTGCGCAGTGTAAATCTGGGTGAAAGAGTTTGCTGTATCGGCCAGCAGGGACTCGTACGTGTATATATGGACGATCAGGAGTACAGGAGGCGTACATTGGTTTAGATTGACTTGGCTCGTAAGAAACTATACAGAGACGAAGCCATATCGATCCAACCTGACGTACATAATTACAATACGTAAATACAACAAGTCCTTGCCCTACACGTACAGGATTACAAGTATTCCAACATCCCCTCTCAATCACAACTTATCTAAGTTGAGATTGCGCCGAAAAGCTTCTTGCTGCCTCACTGTCAAAGGCTTCGTAAACCCATCTGCAACTTGATCTCCTGTCGGTATAAACTGAATGTTTAGTAACTTATTTGCTACTCTTTCTCTGACATATGTTTAGTTCTAGCATGAAACACAGGATTTGCTGACAGATAAGTGGCACCAAGATTATCACACCACAATGTTGCTGCTCGTGAGTGGCAAATACCAAGTTCCTTTAGCAATGATTGTACCCGAATTACCTCTGCTGTTGCATTTGCAAGAGACTTATATTCTGCTTCTGTGCTAGATCTAGATACTGTGGGCTGCTTTCGTGCAGTCCATGAAACAAGATTGCATCCAAAAAATATAGCAAAACCTCCGGTGGACCTTCTGTCATCAGGACAGCCTGCCCAATCAGCATCAGAAAAAGCACTAACAAGAGATGAATCTGACTTCACAAGTTTTAGCCCAACAGAAGATGTATATCTGAGATACCGAATAATTCTCTTCACTGCTTACCAATGAACCGTAGTGGGAGCATGCAAAAACTGACACACCTTATTTACTGAGAATGATATATCAGGTCTAGTTAGTGTTAAATATTGCAGCGCACCAACTATGCTCCTGTACCTGGTAGAATCTTCTCCCCCAAGTAGCTTGCCTTCTGCCAAGGACAATTTCTCTGATGTAGATAATGGTGTAGTGACCGGCTTACAATCCTTCATGCCAGCTCTCTTTATTATGTCTGCAATATATTTTCCTTGAAACAAAATAATTCCACTGTGTACTGATGTTACCTCTATTCCCAAGAAGTAATGCAAGTCTCCCAGATCCTTCAGTGAGAAATCTCCACGCAGATCACGGAGTAGTGCTTCGACTGCCTCTGAGCATGAGCTTGTGACAATAATATCATCAACATAAATAAGCATAAATATAGTTATTCCATTTCTGCTATAGAAAAATAGAGAGGTATCTGCCTTTGAAGGAGTAAAACCAAGTGACTGTAGTTTGGTGGATAGACGAGAGTACCATGCACGTGGTGCCTGTTTCAACCCATATAGTGCTTTGTCTAACTTACACAGAAAACCAGGTTTCTTGGGATCCTCATACCCTGGTGGTTGCCTCATATAGACCTCCTCTTCCAGAACACCATGAAGGAATGCATTCTGCACATCCAATTGTCTCATACACCACCCTTTTGACACAGCAACAGACAGAATTAACCTGATCGTCGCTACCTTCACTACAGGACTAAAGGTGTCCTCGTAGTCAATGCCATAACGTTGCTTGAAGCCTTTAGCAACTAAGCGTGCTTTGTATCTGTCAACAGTACCATCAGGTTTGCGCTTAACTTTATATACCTACTTACAGTCAATAATGTTAAGTCCTCTCTGAAACGGAACAAGATGCCATGTCTCATTTCTCATGAGAGCAAGATATTCTGCATCCATAGCCTCTCTCCACTTTGCATCACCAAAAGCATCTTGCAGAGTGTCAGGTTCTCCTGTACTGCAGAAACCAGCCCAACGAATACAGCCGTCCTTATATTCTTTAGGGCGAAAAATACCACTTTTTGACCGTGTATGTGCTTGTGAAGGCGGCTGGGAAGGTTGGCGTGGCTGTGGCACAAAAATTGCAGAAGATCGGGCGCCCGCTACAGCATCAGGGGCCGATCGATCCGTCTCGGATCGTGAATCCGCAGGCCCATCATGGGCCGCGACGGGTGAATCGGGGCGGCCCACTTCCATTGATAGGCCGCCACTTGGCGAGCCACCAGCAACGCACGCGGAATCGACCGCGTCCTCCACTCGGGGGCGCCCACCTGGCAAAGCGGGGGCCGTTCGCTCCTGGGCAGACCCGCACGAGGCGCGAGGAGCAGTTTCCAGGGGCTCCCGCCGCGTCAGGGTGCCAGGTACAGATCCCGTGGCAGATTCGCTGCCATCCAGGGAAGCGCCGGATCCCGTGCGGGCAGGTGAGTCCTCTTGGCTTGTCGTGCCTTGATCTGCTGTGGCTATTTCATCCTGCATAAAATCATCTCCAAAAGCACTGTTTTCGAAACTGTGAACATCAACAGTATTGGAAATTGACAAATGATCATTACGCTCATTATTCCCATGATCTAAAGGAGTGAATGGATTGAGGAGATTTTGTGGTAATAGAAGGATTTCTGCTCAAAGTTGTGCGCCGGCATTAGGATGAAGATTCGAAAAAGGAAAAATTGATTCATCAAAAACAACATCTCTGGATATATAAACTCGACCAGTGGTGACATCGAGACACTTATACCCTTTATGAAGGCCACTATAGCCTAGAAAAACACACTGTTTGGAACGAAATTGAAGTTTGTGTTGATTGTAGGGACGAAGATTGGGCCATACCGCACACCCAAAAATGCGTAAGAAAGAATAATTGGGTTTCTCATGTAGAAGACGCTCCATGGGTGTTTGGAAATTAATGACCTTGCTAGGAAGTCTATTAATAAGATAGAGAACGGTAAGAAAGGCTTCATCTCAGAATTTAAGTGGCATGGATGCATGAGCAAGGAGTGATAGACCAACTTCAACTATATGACGATGCTTACGTTCAGCTGAACCATTTTGCTGATGAGCATGGGGGCATGATACATGATGAGAAATACCAATACGGTTGAAAAAATTGTTCAACTTACGGTATTCACCCCCCCAGTCAGTTTGCAAAGCAAGGATTTTTTTTATCAAATAGACGTTCTACATGATGCTGAAAATCATGAAATTTCTGAAACACCTCAGATCTATTTTTGAGCACATAAATCCAAGTAAACTTACTGAAATCATCGACAAAGCTTACATAATATTTATTTCTGCTCACTGAAGGTGTAGCAGGACCCCATAGATCGGAGAAAATAAGCTCTAAAGGAGCACTAGACACACTCGTTGAACTAGGATACGGAAGCTGATGGCTTTTCGCCTTTTGACAGGCATCACAAACTGAATCGTTGTTTTTACTGGAGAAAGGGAGACGATTTTCCTTAAGAACTTTGTCGACCACCACATATGAGGGATGTCGTAGACGCCTATGCCACCGAGAGGAAGATGGTTTGCTTGCTGAAAAAGCTTGCCGTCCATGAATCAACGGCTTGGACTGTAGGGGATAAAGGCCACCCCTACTCTGAGCGTGGAGTAGAACCTTGCCTGTTACCTGGTCCTTAACAGAAATAAATTCAGGCCAAAACTCAATGTAAGTAAGATTGTCATGACCAAGTTTGTGAGCTGAAATAAGATTTTTTGTTGCAGATGGAACATGTAGGACATTCTTAAGATGTAAAGGACGATCATGGGTATGAATTTGCGTTTGACCAATATGTTCTATTTCCATACCTGCTCCATTTGCTGCATGAACTTGCTCGTTGCCGTGGTAGCGATCATGGACCGTGAGCTTGCTTAGCTCACCCGTAATGTGGTCGGTAGCTCCGGTGTCGACGTACCAATTGGTGTCAACACCATAGGAGTTTGTCATCATGTTCACCGTCTTCTTCGGTGTTGCCGGTGGTGTGCGGAAACGTTTGTCATGCCTCTTCCAGCAGCGGTAAGCTTCGCGACCGTCGCGACGACAAATTTGGCACTGCTCTTCAGAAGCATTGCCGCCGCCGCCGCCCTGGTAGTCGCCACCGCCGCCTTGGTAGCCGCCACCACCGCCTTGGTAGCCGCCGCCACCGCCTTGGTAGCCCCCGCCTCCTCCTCCTTGTTTTGGTGGCTTGTTCTGGTAGCCACCACCGTTGCTACTCCCGCGACCATCATAGCCGCTGCGACCACCATAGCCGCTGTTCCCCCCGTTATTCCAGCGGTTGCCGCTGTTGGAGGGGCCACGCCCTCCTTTGTTAGCGAGGTTGGCAGAATAATATCCGCCAGGAGCCTGGGCCTCGAGGCGACTCTCAGTCGCCAGAAGCTGCCCGTACAGGTCGCCGAGAGAGATGGGGTCCCCTCGAGCAGTTGTGGCCGAGATTGCAGACATGAACGGGTTGTAGTCGCTGTCGAGCCCAGAAAGAATCTGCGAGATTAAATCATCATCATCAATCTTCTTACGAATTGCAGCCATCTCATCAGCAATCCCCTTCATCTTCATGAAGTAGGCCGATGCCGTCATCTCGCCCTTCTTTGTGTTGGAGAGTTGGCCGCGGAGCTGGATTGCTCGCGCCCGGGATTGGGATGAGTACATCTCCGTGATTGCCTTCCAGAGAGGAGCCGAGGACGTGATGTCCGAGACCTGCGCCAGGACCTCCCGTGAGAGAGATCCCATCACATGGGCGAGAAAGGCAGCTTACCATCGATCAAATCCTCGATGTGGCCAAAGCCTTCATCCAGCGCCTGACGAGTCTCAGCCCAGCTCGCCGCCTCGGTCTCAAACTCCGCCTTTAGGGCGGCCTCGCTGTCCTGCGCCTTCTGCAACGCCGCCTTGTGGCTCTCCTCCTGGTCGGCCAGCTTCTTGGCCAGGCGGTCGCGCTCCTGGACCAAGGCGGCGTACTCAGCGTCCCTGGTGCGAAGGGCGGTCTGCGCCTTGCCAAGCTCCCTCCTCAAGTCGGCGTTGGCCCCTGCAAGAACAAAAGAAAAAGAGAAAAAACCAATAAGGGAAAGGTCGTCAAGGAAGATCCGACCCGACTGCTCAGCAGTCGGCCCGAATCTCGGGGACTACACCTAGTGGGTGCGCTAATGCGCCCCCACAGGAAACAGATAAGAGCGAGCACTTACTTCGGCTGTTGGCCAGGTCATCGATCTTCCGACCCAACTCCTGAGCCTGGGAGTTGAAGGCGGCAGCGCGAGAATTATGATATTCCTGGAAGTTGAGACAGAAAGCAAAGATAAGATGGTCGTCAAGAAAGATCCGACCCGACTGCTCAGCAGTCGGCCCGAATCTCGGGGACTACACCCAGTGGGTGCGCTGACGCGCCCCCACGGAAGAAATCAAGAAACCAGAGTGGTTAAGAGCAAAAACTTACCCGGATGGTGGCCCGCGTCGACAGGAACTCCTGGGTATATTGCTGCAGAAGGGTGGCCTGAGCTTGGAGCCAGCTCCGGACCTCTTGGGCCGCCACGTTCAACTCGCCGGTCCCCCCGCTGGGAGTCCACCCGGACGTGGCGGAGCTGGCCGCCTCCAAAGCCTCCGTCGACTGGCCGGCGCCTGCAGCTTGGCGCGACTCCGGCAGAGCGGCGCTTCCCCCTGCGCGCTGACGCGTCATCGGCTGTATCTCGAGGCTGGCTCCGGCCTCGGGTACGCCCCCGGCCGGCTCCTCTGGCACCGCCGACGATTGGCCGCCTTGGCCCGTTCCGGTTGGTGCTGCCGGCGGCGTCCTCCCCGCGAAGACCTCGAAGAGCTCCTCCCTTTGCACTGACGGTGGGTCTTGGACGATCTCCTCCGCCAGGGGCAATGAGGTGTTCGGGGCCACGGTTCGGAGGGGGATGGCAAGCAGCGGAGGCTGGTTGCGCGAGCCCTCCGCCTCCGTCTCCACGGTCGCCCGCTCCGCCTGAGCCTTGGCTGCCGCGTTGGCTCGCTCCTTCGCCGCCTGGGCGGCTGTCCGCTCCGCCGCCTCCCTCTCTTCCCGTGCCTCACGAGCGTTCCGCTCTGTGGCTTCCATGAGGTCGGCGCGGGGATCCACGCGGCGGGGGCTTGAAGACCCTCCAACCGGCCCGACTACGGAGCCGCCTGGGCCCCGCTCAAGGGAAAGCGGCGCCCTATTCAGAAAAGGAAGAAAGGTCAGGAAGAATGCTCGAGCAGAAGAAAACAATAAAAACATGCATACAAGCAATTGACGACTTACGCCGAGACCGCCTGAGGCTGCTTCACCGCCTTCGGGAAGCGGGCCGCCTTCGCGGCCGCCTCTTCTCGTTTTGTCGCTGCGGCGGAGGCTTTGGACTTCTTCGGCCGACTGCCGAAGAGGATTGACGCGGCCCGGCGCTTCTGCGTGCCGCCGCCAGCAGCCGGCGCGGCGGACGAGCCCGCGCTTTGACGATCGGCCGCCGGCTGGCGGCGCGGGACTTCTTCGGCTTCGGCGTCATCCGGCCAGTCGTCGAAGCTGGCGGAGAGCCCTGTGCCTCCGAGCTCGGCGTTGTCCCCCACGACGGCGTCTTCCATGGCGGCGCCCCCAAGTCCGGGTCATCAACATCGTCCACCGTGCGGTCGGGGGCATACTGGCGTTCAATCCCTGCCACCCCGGCCGGCGGCGGAAGAAGAGGGTTCTGCTCAAAGGAACCGACTAATCAGAAGCCGGCAGTCATGAAGCCGACTGACGACAAAAAGAAGATAGAGAGAGAAGCTTACCACGGGCGGAGGATTGGCGCGAGAATACGGCGCCTTGCCGTATTGCCAGTCCCCGGCGAGCTTGCAGTTGGCGATGTAGTTGACCATGAGCGCCACCTCCCCATGCGACATTTCCCATGTGCTTAGCCGGCTTGGGTCGAAGCGGTCGCTCATCTGACACATCATATGGGGCCGGCTTTGGAGAGGAAGAATCCCCCGCTCCACGAAGGCGGCCACCAGGTCGGCTCCGTGCAAGCCTTCCGACTGGATCATCACCCGAAGCCGGGAGACGGCGGCGTTCCCGGCCTGAGAAAGGGACCTGGACCTGAATCGGGGCGGCCCACTTCCATTGATAGGCCGCCACTTGGCGAGCCACCAGCAACGCACGCGGAATCGACCGCGTCCTCCACTCGGGGGCGCCCACCTGGCGAAGGGGGGGCCGTTCGCTCCTGGGCAGACCCGCACGAGGCGCGAGGAGCAGTTTCCAGGGGCTCCCGCCGCGTCAGGGTGCCAGGTACAGATCCCGTGGCAGATTCGCTGCCATCCAGGGAAGCACCGGATCCTGTGCGGGCAGGTGAGTCCGCTTGGCTTGCCGTGCCTTGATCTGCTATGGCTATTTCATCCTGCATAAAATCATCTCCAAAAGCACTGTTTTCGAAACTGTGAACATCAACAGTATTGGAAATTGACAAATGATCATTACGCTCATTATTCCCATGATCTAAAGGAGTGAATGGATTGAGGAGATTTTGTGGTAATAGAAGGATTTCTGCTCGAAGTTGTGCGCCGGCATTAGGATGAAGATTCGAAAAAGGAAAAATTGATTCATCAAAAACAACATCTCTGGATATATAAACTCGACCAGTGGTGACATCGAGACACTTATACCCTTTATGAAGGCCACTATAGCCTAGAAAAACACACTGTTTGGAACGAAATTGAAGTTTGTGTTGATTGTAGGGACGAAGAATGGGCCATACCGCACACCCAAAAATGCGTAAGAAAGAATAATTGGGTTTCTCATGTAGAAGACGCTCCATGGGTGTTTGGAAATTAATGACCTTGCTAGGAAGTCTATTAATAAGATAGACAATGGTAAGAAAGGCTTCATCCCAGAATTTAAGTGGCATGGATGCATGAGCAAGGAGTGATAGACCAACTTCAACTATATGACGATGCTTACGTTCAGCTGAACCATTTTGCTGATGAGCATGGGGGCATGATACATGATGAGAAATACCAATACGGTTGAAAAAATTGTTCAACTTACGGTATTCACCCCCCCAGTCAGTTTGTAAAGCAAGGATTTTTTTTATCAAATAGACGTTCTACATGATGCTGAAAATCATGAAATTTCTAAAACACCTCAGATCTATTTTTGAGCACATAAATCCAAGTAAACTTACTGAAATCATCGACAAAGCTTACATAATATTTATTTCTGCTCACTGAAGGTGTAGCAGGACCCCATATATCGGAGACAATAAGCTCTAAAAGAGCACTAGACACACTCGTTGAACTAGGATACGGAAGCTGATGGCTTTTCGCCTTTTGACAGGCATCACAAACTGACTCGTTGTTTTTACTGGAGAAAGGGAGACGATTTTCCTTAAGAGCTTTGTCGACCACCACATATGAGGGATGTCGTAGACGCCTATGCCACCGAGAGGAAGATGGTTTGCTTGCTGAAAAAGCTTGCCGTCCATGAATCAACGGCTTGGACTGTAGGGGATAAAGGCCACCCCTACTCTGAGCGTGGAGTAGAACCTTGCCTGTTACCTGGTCCTTAACAGAAATAAATTCAGGCCAAAACTCAATGTAAGTAAGATTGTCATGACCAAGTTTGTGAGCTGAAATAAGATTTTTTGTTGCAGATGGAACATGTAGGACATTCTTAAGATGTAAAGGACGATCATGGGTATGAATTTGCGTTTGACCAATATGTTCTATTTCCATACCTGCTCCATTTGCTGCATGAACTTGCTCGTTGCCGTGGTAGCGATCATGGACCGTGAGCTTGCTTAGCTCACCCGTAATGTGGTCGGTAGCTCCGGTGTCGACGTACCAATTGGTGTCAACACCATAGGAGTTTGTCATCATGTTCACCGTCTTCTTCGGTGTTGCCGGTGGTGTGCGGAAACATTTGTCATGCCTCTTCCAGCAGCGGTAAGCTTCGCGACCTTCGCGACGACAAATTTGGCACTGCTCTTCAGAAGCATTGCCGCCGCCGCCGCCCTGGTAGTCGCCACCGCCGCCTTGGTAGCCGCCGCCACCGCCTTGGTAGCCGCCACCGCCGCCTTGGTAGCCCCCGCCTCCTCCTCCTTGTTTTGGCGGCTTGTTCTGGTAGCCACCACCGTTGCTACTCCCGCGACCATCATAGCCGCTGCGACCACCATAGCCGCTGTTCCCCCCGTTATTCCAGCGGTTGCCGCTGTTGGAGGGGCCACGCCCTCCTTTGTTAGCGAGGTTGGCAGAATAATATCCGCCAGGAGCCTGGGCCTCGAGGCGACTCTCAGCCGCCAGAAGCTGCCCGTACAGGTCGCCGAGAGAGATGGGGTCCCCTCGAGCAGTTGTGGCCGAGATTGCAGACATGAACGGGTTGTAGTCGCTGTCGAGCCCAGAAAGAATCTGCGAGATTAAATCATCATCATCAATCTTCTTACGAATTGCAGCCATCTCATCAGCAATCCCCTTCATCTTCATGAAGTAGGCCGATGCCGTCATCTCGCCCTTCTTTGTGTTGGAGAGTTGGCCGCGGAGCTGGATTGCTCGCGCCCGGGATTGGGATGAGTACATCTCCGTGATTGCCTTCCAGAGAGGAGCCGAGGACGTGATGTCCGAGACCTGCGCCAGGACCTCCCGTGAGAGAGATCCCATCACATACGCCAACACCTGTTGATCTTGATAGACCCATAGATCGTACAGGGGATTGGCTACTTGCTCCAGGCCGCTCTTGTCAGCCTTCTGGACCTCGATGAATTCCGAGGGTGCGACGGTGGTGCCGTCCATGTAACCAAATAGGCGAGCGCCTCTGATTTGGGGAAGAACTTGGGCTTTCCAGAGAAGAAAATTTTCCCTGGTGAGGCGCTCGGTGACTTGCTGGCTAAAGGGATTGGAAGGCAGACTAGAGGAGGAAGACGACGCCATGGCTGGGGATGTGCGGGAAGAGGTTTTAGGCTCTGTATACCATGTAAATCTGGGTGAAAGAGTTTGCTGTATCGGCCAGCAGGGACTCATACGTGTATATATGGACGATCAGGAGTACAGGAGGCGTACGTTGGTTTAGATTGACTTGGCTCGTAAGAAACTATACAGAGACGAAGCCATATCGATCCAACCTGACGTACATAATTACAATACGTAAATACAACAAGTCCTTGCCCTACACGTACAGGATTACAAGTATTCCAACACGCAGGAAGCACATTCATCTATCTCAAATTAATAGGTTTATTTTGGAAAGATAGAATAAGCTTATCGTTTGCAGCGGTGCTGATCCCTTTTTGCAGGTTAAACCATATTGCAATTTGGCGTATATTAAATAGGAATGAGAAATACCTAATAATTGAGATAAAGGAAATTTGGCTTGATCTCCTATGTGTCGCCCCTTGTCTAGTTGTCTGTGACCAACGTGTGATCTCATGTGTGCCCTAGGCGGATACACCTCATCACCGGCTCTAGCACAAGCACTCTGAGGAGCGAGTCACCGAAAGGGTACGGCATCGCCCACAAGCCACCTACGCAACGCGATTTCCGAGAACCAGGCCCCCCAAAATCTAAGAACCAGGCCTGAATTCTTGTTATATATACGGCATCTAACTGACTCAGATACTTTATTTTGAAATTTCTACTTTTATGAACATAAAGGAATAATAGAAAAATAAACTGAGATGGCCTTAGATCGTTATATGTATGCATTGGTCAACCTTTGTGACTAAATTTTGCTTGGTGCCTCTACCACGTTACCTGTTGCAAGTGTAAATAAAAGCTGGACAGTCGCTCTCGTTCTGTTCAACTAATCACTACTGGAATTTTTGAGTTCCCGAGTACCGGAAAAACTCGGTGAAAGCCGTTTCACACTCAGCAGAGAATTTTCCGAGTATAGTTCTCGGCTAAGCGTACTTGGCTCGAAACCTTTCGGCAAAGTCAACTTTGCCGAGTGTCGTCCATCTGATACTCGGTAAAGACTTTGCCGAGAGTCAAACAAGGGTACCCGACAAAATAACGTAACCAACGGAATGGTGTTGTCACATGGTAGCCACTTTACCGAGTTCCGAGCGACGCTGCTCGGCAAAGATCCGAGCAATCAGGTGGTGTCACGTGTCCCCAAATATTGATTGAAAGTTAGGTAATACCGAGTGTTTGCACTCGACAAACATATTTATTACAATTAGAAAAAGTCAGCGGCACCGCTGCTCTCTGGAGCGTACGCGTGCTGCTACTGGAAAAGAAGACGCGTCTATGCGAGATGAGCCTGCCCCCCTTGCTTGGTGACGTCGTCGGCGACGCACGTAGAACCTGAACTCCACGGTTGGTGGCGGCGCGCGCACGCGTTGCTGCTACCTCGCGGTGGGCTGTTCCTCCTCGCATGGTGCTGCTGCCATTCCGCTACGTGCATGCGCTGCCGCTGCCGCTTGTTGAATAACTAGATTTATCTCAAGACATGTTGTATTCGTACACTTGGGGCAGTACTTAACAAATAGAAGCACACGAGGGAGGAGAGAATACACGCGCACACACACATGCGCTAACAAACCCAACTACTGATCCTATTTCTATCGTAGAGATAACAGGCTACAAGGGAAATAGCGGTGGAGCCGGCTGACCAGCACAAGGGAAGCTGCGGCTGACCAACTCAATAGTCTAACAGCCCCCGCAGTGTCAACATGGACTTCCCGAACGTTGAGACTAGACCGAAACTATGTGAAAGTGACAATAGGCAGCCCTTTTGTGAAAATATCTGCCTACTGCGAAGAGGTAGGAACATGCAACACACATACTTCTCCCAGAGAGACTTTGTCACGCACAAAATGAATGTCAATCTCGATGTGTTTCGCCCGTCGATGTTGCACTGGGTTGGCAGACATGCACACCGCAGAGACGTTATCACAGTAAACCAAGGTAGACTTGGCGATGGGTTGGTGAAGCTCCTGTCACAGCTGTCGCAACCAAGCCATCTCGGCAACGACGTGGGCAACGGCCCCGGTACTTTGCCTCAACGTTGGACCTGGAAACAGTAAGTTGTTGCTTCGACGACCAAGACATCAAATTATCACCAAGAAAAACATAAAAAACAAGAGGTAGAGTGTTGAGTGTCGGGGCAAGCAGCCCAATCGATGTCGGAGTACGCCAGGAGAGTGGAAGGTGGAAATGGATAAATGTGAAGGCCAAAGTCTAGGGTTCCTTTTAGATAGCGTATGATGCGTTTGATAAGGTTATCAGGGACGGAGCCAGGATTTAGGTATAGGGGGGCCAGGCCAAGTAGAAAAAAAATATCCAGCGCAAAAATAACTATATAGAACAAGTTTGAGAACTTGGATATTATCCTCATTAACAATTTCAATAGGTTGAGAACTCAAAGCAACTGTCTTCGTAAACATATTAATCTTAACGGTGTTTGGCGATATTTCTCTCTTCATAGCTAGTACTAAATTGCAATCTCAGACTTAGCTATATAGTATATGTTTGACATAGGAGAATTTTTCATCGCAGATAGGAACTCATAAAAGATAGTTTTCATGATAATTTACAGGGCACGTGTAGCATCTCAAATCTCACAGCAAAACAACTAAAATCTGGTTTATATCTTCAACACTGATACAAGATGAGAACTGACAAAGATTAGTAGAGTGCGATGTGTTAACCTTGGCTAGTTCGTTGGCTGGAGCAGGAGAAGTAGGCTGCGCCGCCGACTCGCGGTATGAATCAGATCATGAGTAGCGAGCAGGGAGATCAGATCAAAGGCAGCGGGAGGCAAGGGCAGTGAAGCCACACGACGGCGGCAGGGGCGCGTAATCTCGCCCACGTACACGCTAATCAGATTTTACATGGGCTTCTTTTTTCTCCTTTTCAAGATACACGTTGAGATGGGGGTGGGGGT
>NC_041393.1:10940017-10949106 GCF_002162155.2 Triticum dicoccoides
CAATCGCTCGATTGGGGGCGGGCTGGCCCCTGCTCGTCCCCCTTGCCTCCGCCACTGAAGGTTATAGTGTGAGGAGCGCGGAGCGTGCATGAAGAGATAGGCTTGTTGTACAGCGTAGGACAAATGAGGGCGAGTGATCGTCATGTACTGCAAGGAGCCTGTCAAACTACGGTAGATAGTAGGATTATCTAGGAGATCACCGTCGGAGGTGGATAGCTTAGCGCCAGAGTCGATGGTGGTGCGGACGGGGTGATAGTTGGTCATGCCGGCACGTTTGATGATATCCAAAGCATATTGTCGCTACGAGAGGTGAAGTCTAGAGGGCAAGTGGGTGACGGTGATGCCAAGGAAATGAGAGAGCTCCAAGGCCTATCACAGAGAACTCACCATTATGGAGAGAGATGATGTAGTTAAGAAAGGTGGGTGAAGACGTTGTAAGGATAATGTCATCGACGTATATGAGGAGGTAGGAAGTGGGGTTTGTTGACTTATAAATGAATATGGAGGTACCACATTTAGAAGCAATGAATGCAATAGAAGCAAAGAAGGCGGCGAAAGTAGTGAACCATGCGTGCGGGGCTTGTTTAAGGCCGTAGAGAGATTTATTAAGAAGACAACATAAGATGGGGTGACAGGGTCTTCTAAACCTAACGGGTGCTGGCAGTAAACGGTCTCGGTAAGGTGCCCGTGAAGAAATGCATTCTTGACATCCAACTGATGAATGAACCATGAGTGAGCAGTAGCGAGAGAGAGAGAACAATGCAGATGGTGCTAGGCTTGATTACTAGAGAGAAGGTTTCCTTGATCTGAGAAAAACCACAAACTACCCATCTTGCCTTATAGCGAGCGAGAGTACCATCGGAGTTATATTTGTGACAAAAACCCACTTCCCACTAATGACTAGAGCTGTGGAGGGCCGAGGAACTAGAGCCCAAGTCTCATTTTGGATGAGAGCTTGCTACTCGTCACTCATAGCGTTGGTCCAGCGTGGGTCGGCTAGGGTGGCACGATAGTTAAGAGGAAGAGGAGAAACACCGTGAAGGTCAAGGAAGTTGAGACGTCGCGACGATAGATGGAAGATGACTTGGCATTGGTGCGCATGGTATGAGGGTTAGCGGGCAGAGCGACGACAACGGCGTGAGGGGGAAGAGACCGAGGAGTAGTGGTACTGCCAGAGGAAGAAGGGGTAGGGCTAGAGGAAGGCGTGCTAGGGGTAGGGGTGTGGTTAGAGGAGGCTGAGGACACGGCGGAAAGCGATGTCGTGGCAGCGTTTTCGTTGGGTGAAACGGCTACTGTGGCAGAGGTGATGCTGGGCGAAACGGCTGCCAGGTCAACGGTTCGATGAGGCGAAACGGCTGCCGTGGCAGCAGCGGCATCGCTCAGAAAAGGCGCCATGGAAGTTGAAGTGGGCGCGATCAGGGCAGCACGGGACCATCGGGCGAAGCCAGATTAGTGAGAGCGAGCGCCGGAGAGGTTGTTGTGGAACCGGAGAAGGAAAAAACGAACTCATCGGACACAATGCGCCGCGAGGTATAAACTCGGTTGCTGCTGCGACGCAGTAGCCTCTGTGTTGGGGTAGCATAGGCATCCAAAAAAACAGAGGTGAGAGTAAGGGGTGGGGTTTTGTAGAGGGTTTCATGCGGGGTGGCGAGGGAAAGGGTTTTGGTAGGAAGAAGATTAAGAAGCAGCATGGCCGTGGTAAGAGCGTTGGCATAGTAGCGCGGTGGCATGGACGCTTGAGCACGCGTCTGTACTACGTCGTTGGTGGACTGAATGGCACGCACGGATTTCCCGTTCTGCGAAGATGTGTAGGGACAAGAGAAGCCCATTATTGTTTCGAGGGGAAGAAGAAAGTCATGGTTTTGTGCACTCTCGAACTCACATCCGTTGTCACACTGCAGAGTTCGAATATTCCGACCAAAGTACATACGAACGTAAGCATGAAAGTGGCGAAACACGACATACACTAGACAAGGGTGCAGTCCATAAATCGCAATGCAAGAGATCAAATGGTTCGATAGTAAACTAGTAGTGGGAGAAAACGGCAATCACACGTGTTTGCCGGTGTGACAAGCGTGACACAAATGTCCATCCGTTACAGGCTTATTACAGTGATCAAAAACTTTATTTTGGCAGAAAGTGGCGACGCCGGAATGACCTAAGTGGCGGTGCCAGAGATCAATGAGGCGCGAGACGGTGACGGCGAGGGCAGTAGGTGTCGCCAGCGGGAAGATGTCGTAGAGCTCTCCCTCACTTATGCATCGTAGTATTTCCGCCTTGGTTGGATAATCCTTCACAGAGAGGCTGTAAGGGTCAAATTCGACAGAACAATTATTGTCTGTAGTTAACAGACGAACCGATAAAAGATTGTTGTTCAAGTAGTTAACGGACCTAGTGGGATTAGGAATAAAGGTAGAACTGATATGACTTGATGGGCATAGAGCTACCGTTGCTGACGTATACAGGGGGAAAATTTGACACATGGGTGACGGAGGAGAGCTTACTGGGGTTCGCTGCGAGATGAGTCGAGGCGCCGGAGTCCGCTACCCAGCCGCTGTCGGGCGACTGCAGAGAGAGGTTGTGGAGTGCCCTCATCAGCGCCGCGTGGTCGACAGTGCGGGAGTCCGGCTGCGGCGGTGGCGGAAGATACTGCACTGCTGGTGATGAGGCGGCAGCGGCAAATACTGCTGGGGAGGAAACAACAACTGGTGCAGGGGACTACTGAAGGATGGCGGCGGGAAGGTGTTGTGGGCATATGCCAGCCATGATCCGAGGATGTCGGGCGAGGCTGGGGCGGCAACACCATCGGATAGGCATAGACATGCCCCGTCCTGGTGGTGGTGCAATAGTGGCGCCCTAGTACTTGCAACTGTTGGTGAAGCACCGACATTTAGTATTGCCTTGGTTTGGCGATGGGGAGCCTGGTTTACCACCATCGAAGACTGGAGTGACCGAGTGAGCGGCCTGGCCTAGCTCTCAGAGACAAGCCATTTCCTTCTTACGTCGGGGTCTCGGGAGCCAGGCCAGGCCGCTCGCTTCGGGCTTCGGTGGTGGCAAACCGGGCTCCCCGTCGCTGAACCAGGGGCAGTGATAAATGCGACGCTTCACCAACAATGACGGGTACCAGGGCGCCGCTCCCGCACCGCCGCCATGGACCGGGCATGTCTATGCCTATCCGATGGCGCTACCACCCCAGCCTCGCCCGATGCCCGGGATACTCAGATCATGGCTGGCGTATGCCTACAACACCTTCGCGCCACCGTCCTTCTGTGTCCCGTGCAGCAGTTGCCGTTTCCTCCCCAGCACTCCCATGTCGTCGACCACGCGACACTGATGGGGGCACTCCACAGCATCTCTCTACAGTCGCCCGAGGGCGGCTGGGTAGCGGACTCTGCGTTGACTCATCTTGCCTTGAACCCCGATAAGTTCTCCTCCGTCGCCCATGTGTCAAAATTTCCCCCTGCGTACGTCGCCAACGGTAGCTCTATGCCCATTAGCCATACGGTTCTACCTTTATTCCTAATCCCACACCTTTAATCCTAATCCCACTAGGCCTCTTTATCTTAACAACGTCCTGGTTTCTCCAAACTTGATCAAATATCCTTTATCCGTTTGTCTGTTAACTATTGACAATAATTGTTCTGTCGAATTTGACCCTTACGGCCTCTCTGTGAATGACTATCCAACCTGGGCGGAGATACTCCCATGCAACAGTGAGGGCGAGCTCTACTACATCTTCCCGCCGGCCACACCTACTGCCTTGGCCATCACCGTCTCGCGCCTCACCGATCTCTAGCACCGCCGCTTACGTCATCCTAGCGACGTCACTTTCCACCAAAATAAAGTTTTTGATCATTGTAATAAGCCTATAATGGATGGACATTTGTGTCACACTTGTCAGACCGGCAAACACGTGTGATTGCCGTTTTTTGCCACTACTAGTTTTTCTACCAAACCTGATCTCTTGCATTGAGATTTATGGACTGCAGCCTTGTCTAGTGTCTCCAGGAACAAGTATTATTTGTTAATCATTGATGAGTTTTCCCGTTTTCGCTGGACCTTTCCCCTCAAACTTAAATATGATGTTCCCGTCGTGTTTCACCACTTTCATGCTTACACACAAACGACTTTTTCAGAGCATGCACACAGACACCACATCAGGTTGGCCACCTTAAATGTTGACTTCGCTGAAAGAAGTAACCTGGAAGATATGGACAAAACTATTCATAAAAATTGAATTGTTTTTCATTACAATAAAAATTAGCATATCCATGTAAGCATGTATTGAGATTAATTATGAAAGGAGGCTAATTATCATAGTTCTAGTGGTGATTAAATTTTGGCCTTCACAAGAGATATGAAGCACCATGTGAATGGTATCCAGAAAGGGAATGCTAGCGAAAATGGGCAGATCAAACGATCTCATAATTTCACATCGTCAGCTAGCCTGCTAAATCATTTTACAGAAGGATGATATTGATGAATGGACTGGTTATTAGTTATATGATTGCATTGAAATAGTAGGACAAGCCCCATGATCTTATTGATCTGCTTCGATGAGTCTTGACTGCAATCCGGACCGTGCTAATTATGGTGCTAAGCGAGGCACGGCAGCGAAGTCATTCCTAGAGAGCTTCCAGCACAGCGAGACCTGATGCAACACCTGCTCATAGTGGTCATGGGTAAGAAGGTTCTTGAATAACTTTGGGTCCTTGCGTACTTAAACTAAAAATGAAACGACATTAAAATCAACACAATTTTGAACAAAATTGAAGTCTTGCCAATCCTTCTATGTCGAAGCAAAAGCATGTCAAGTATTTGCGCACAACTATATGCAACAACTGAAAATGTTTGGGGAGAAATCAACAAACCTGTTATAGATGTGGTCCTTATAGATGGGATAGTTGAGATCTCTCCCCTGTGCCTTGATTTCAATTCTCGACCATCAACTACTTCACACTTGGGCGTGTCAGCTGTTTTCGATTTGAAAAGAAGGGAAATCATTTCTTCTGTAATACAAGCAATATAATGAAGGATTATTAACTGTAACATTGTACTTCTTTAAAAAGAAATGAAAAGGTGGCATTTTATCCGAAAGTGGCAGCATGCAGAGAAGACAGGTAGTCAGGTAATTGAGATGCCAGTGCCTTCTGGGTTAGTTATGTACTTCAATTTGTAAGTAATTAATAGTTCAAAAGTCCAGAGCCAAAACTACCCCTTCAACTAAGCATCATTTTCTCTGAAAATTTGAAGTTGCACAAAACTTGCTATTTCGTTCTGGCTAGACATATCAGTTAAATCCAGAGCTCACAAAAATTATATACATAGCTAGCTGGTTGACATATCTGACATCATTGTTCACAATTTATTTGACAAATGAATTGATTGTCAAGCATTATTGACGTGGATGAGAGACCTAGTTTCTAGAGCTGCAACACATCATTATCAGAAAAAGGATAATGTACTAACATGGATGGTTATTCATATTGCTAGAAAGGTTCAAATATATAGTTGGGACTTATATCAGTAAGAACCTTAGTAAAAAATTATTGTGTGCATAACTGATGCATTTAGGAAGTAAATACAGAACTTAAAAGAACTGTTTGGTGCAGCATTGTTATTTCTTTGTTGAGCAAAATAAGAGGTGTTGCAAAACCACACAATTTTAAATGTGTCTTCTAAATTGAATGGTCGTTCAACGGGCCATGTGAAAAGTTAAAACATGCTAGACAAAGGGATTGTTTTATTCCATGAAATTACTACTTGTGTGGTGGTATCCCAAGAAACAAAATATGATGCCTTACAATTTTCTACTTTATACCCCATGTATAATTGATTCTACTATATCTCATAAATAGTATAACTATTTACTATCAGGTGGAAGTCACATACTCCCTCCATCCCAAAATAAACTGTCTCAACTTTAGTACAATTTTGTACTAAAGTTAGTACAAAGTTAAGAGACACTTATTTTGGGACGGCGGGAGTAATACCAAAAAACTAACACAAGCTGCCTTAAGTATATTACATTTTCAGAAAAGCATATTTGAAAATAAGGTGCATCTAGTACTTTGCATGGCGCTACTTCACTACAAGTCTGCAATATGCTACAAATAGGCATACTGAACGCTAGGGATTTAAAGTGCACAAAGCAGAAAATAATTGAAATGCTCTGGACACTTATTGATTATGATCAACACCAACTATAAAGCTCATTGTAAAATGTAATCTTGTTAAATCTGGAACTAAGTTCTGTGTACGCATTTAACAACATAACCTTAAGGCCTTAAATTAACAAAAAGAAAAAAATAACAACTCTTGTTGATCCATAACATATATGTACTATATAGCAGTTGCCAGCCAACTCTTGTTGATCCTACCTATTACATGACCCTGTTTGCAATTGGCTAAGCGTACTAAATTAGCCTACTTCAGAAAATAAGCTGGCATTACATGAATGGTCATGCTAAAACCAGCTTGATGCATTTCACCAAAAGATTCAATGGCTCGAGAATAAAATGTGCTTGCCCTAACTACCAGATAACCTCTTAGCCAAGATTCAACTGAATTAGCTATACCCAGACCTGTAGCATCCAATGGTTGTTGAGAAAATAGTTCTCAACTGAATTGTATGCCTCCATTGAAACAAGTTCAGATCTTTAAGAACATCCCATTGGGCACACAACCTAGTACCACCGAATTGTAGAACATGAAAACAACTACATCACATAATTGAGCATGTGCACTCACCAGACCTTAGTGGGCTACAGAGTCAAAGGTCAGGTACTAAACAAAGCACGCCTTAGGGTGGTTGAGGGCATCCCCAACCAGCTGGCTAGGGATAGCCCTTTTTCAGTTTGGTTGGAAGGGTGCAGTTATCCCATATTTTTTTTGGTTCAAAAGATGAAACGTGGTTGAGGATAGCCATTGTAGTGTTTGGTTCGAGGGATAAATGAAGGATAAGGGTTGTGGTAACCTTTTTGACTTGAGATGGTGAGATTACCCTCATAATTTTCAATTTTTCAATGGAAGGAAAGAAAACATGTTATGTACAGTCATAATTTCGAAAAATTATACTGTTTCATAATAGACCAAAACAAAAAAGAGTGCAAGAACATGGCTACTTGCTGCTCAACAGTCAAGTGTATTGTGTCCTTTAGCAAGTTGTGATCCCTAAAGATTTGACAAAACCTAAAGAAAGGTTCTCTCCGAAGCCTAAGCATGTTCAGACAAGTTGTGTCATTCTTCCATATTTTGTTGTCAAAATACTCTCTTCTCATCCTATCTCTCTCATCAAATGGGGCGTACGTAATTGCCTCTCTTCTTTTTCTTTTTCTGGATTGAACAACCAATGTTATCATGTTGACAAACACTGGATTGCAGACCACATAAATTAACATCTTTGTTTTTCTGTCCATCTACAATGCAATTACAAATGATACTTTAACATGTGAACAAGAATAACTCAATAGCACACAATCTGTCTACAAGAAGCCAATTATTCAGAGGTAAATCAACGTTCTCTTCTAGTGTCAAATATTTCAGAAAAAGAAACAGGGGGGTAGGCAGTGGGGTGTATGTTTTACCTCGGATTAAAGGAGTTGTGCTGCTAGATGTGCTCACGGTGACCTCAAATATCCTGCAACAGTAGATAATATACATTAGTTCCCGCAAAAAAAAACAGATAATATACATCAGTCTAGCACACGCACACATGAGCAGACTCTAGCACATGCACGCATGAACACTGTTCATCAGCCTACAGCAGCAAAGCATCAACCGCACACACATCAGATGATCAGAACACACACACGCCGACACAGCCGAGCGGACGCAGCCGTTCACAGCTCCACCGGGTGCGGGGGAGGAGCCGCGTAAGGTGCCCCATGGCATCAGCAGCAAGAATGGCCCCATGCAACCATCCACCCTACAAACTGTGGAGCCCTGACCATGCCGCAGCCTGGACAGGTGTGTTTGGCTCTGCAATGACTGCCGGCACGACACCGAAGCGGATGGAGATGAGACTCTTCGACTCTTCGTTCATTCTGAATAGACTGGTTCTTGATCTCGTGCAGCGAGGGCGCTCTGTCGTGCTCCCCTCAGCCTCATTTGCCTAGATTAAGATTTGTTATTGAGGAATATCTCATTTTGTTTTGGAAGGTTATTGAGGAAAATATTACGTCTATATTTTAGGAAGGTAATCTCAAGTATATGGTGAGAATTCTGAATTCTGAATTATCTATTTATTTACGTGATTGGAATGAATCAGAACCTGCCAAAGTAAGCACGAAACAAGATATCTCCTTCAATAAGATTTGGTTTTTCATGGAAAGGAGAAAAACCAGTTGATGGGGGTGGTGGGAGGTGACGAATAAAAACCGGACGAAAATAAAACTGGAGTACCAGGCTACCAACTGCTCCATTAGGAGTAGAGATTAGTCATGCATATTCGTTGAAGTTTGGGATTAGTGAGCTGTCTTTGTATATAGTTGTACCTTTTGTTTTTATATATGGAGGATAATCAACAAAATAGCTTTTCTCTTTTGATTTGGTTAGTCGCATGTAAATTTGCCTCAAGCACATCTGACAATATGCATCATCATATTTTGAATACAATTGTGACGAGAGGGAATAGAGGTGTAGGAGTGTGCGATGATTGACAAGGAGGAAATTTGGAGAAACTTGATGTTTATAGCTACACGATAGGTAGCAAAGCTTGCTGAAGATTAGGCATCATACTTGGAGAAGAATCTTGTTTGCCACTGTCGCATGAATCAAATGATGCACCTTTGTTACCACACAGTAGGACATGTGTTGAAGTTGCCGCATGTCCTATATGAGTGTCCATATACTAAGATGCCACCATCCATTGCTGGTGGTGATTGGGAACATGCTTGAGATCTGCTGGGCACACACATGACATCGGAGTGGGATGAAATGGTGGAGCGGGCCATTAGCATAATGGAACTGTGAGACTGATGGGGAATGATGAGGGGTCAGTGGGTGATGACGCAGCTGTAGTGTGGTAAGTTTTGGGCAGAGAGAGGTGAGGAAAGAGATTGTCTTCTCCCTTGAGGAGGTAGAAGATG
>NC_041393.1:10949482-10963601 GCF_002162155.2 Triticum dicoccoides
GTTAACCGAATAGAAGTATGACTTGATGAATAATTCTATATGTTCCCTTCTATTTTCTAGCAATGTATGGGCACCTAACTAGTCTCTTCAATGTTACGACTACATCAACCAAATGCTTCCGTTGTCGATCTACAAGGGTACGTAGATCACACTCTCCCCTCTCGTTGCTATGCATCACCATGATCTTGTGTGTGCGTAGGAATTTTTTTGAAATTACTACATTCCCCAACAGTGGCATCCGAGCCTAGGTTTTATGTGTTGATGTTATTTGCACGAGTAGAACACAAGTGAGTTGTGGGCGATATAAGTCATACTGCTTACCAGCATGTCATACTTTGGTTCGGCGGTATTGTTGGACGAAGCGGCCCGGAACGACATTACGCGTACACATACGCGAGACCGGTTCTCCCGACGTGCTTTGCACATAGGTGGCTTGCGGGTGACAGTTTCTCCAACTTTAGTTGAACAGAGTGTGGCTACGCTCGGTCCTTGCGAATGTTAAAACAGCACCAACTTGACAAACTATCGTTGTGGTTTTGATGCGTAGGTAAGATTGGTTCTTGCTTAAGCCCGTAGCAGCCACGTAAAACTTGCAACAACAAAGTAGAGGACGTCTAACTTGTTTTTGCAGGGCATGTTGTGATGTGATATGGTCAAGACATGATGCTAAATTTTATTGTATGAGATGATCATGTTTTGTAACCGAGTTATCAGCAACTAGCAGGAGCCATATGGTTGTCGCTTTATTGTATGCAATGCAATCGCGCTGTAATGCTTTACTTTATCACTAAGCGGTAGCGGTAGTCGTGGAAGCATAAGATTGGCGAGACGACAACGATGCTACGATGGAGATCAAGGTGTCGCGCCGGTGACGATGGTGATCACGATGGTGCTTCGGAGATGGAGATCACAAGCACAAGATGGTGATGTCCATATCATATCACTTATATTGATTGCATGTGATGTTTATCTTTTATGCATCTTATCTTGCTTTGATTGACGGTAGCATTATAAGATGATCTCTCACTAAATTATCAAGATAAAAGTGTTCTCCCTGAGTATGCACCGTTGCCAAAGTTCGTCGTGCCCAGACACCACGTGATGATCGGGTGTGATAAGCTCTACGTCCATCTACAACGGGTGTAAGCCAGTTTTGCACACGCAGAATACTCAGGTTAAACTTGACGAGCGTAGCATATGCAGATATGGCCTCGGAACACTGAGACCGAAAGGTCGAGCGTGAATCATATAGTAGATATGATCAACATAGTGATGTTCACCATTGAAAGCTACTCCATTTCACGTGATGATCAGTTATGATTTAGTTGATTTGGATCACGTGATCACTTAGAGGATTAGAGGGATGTCTATCTAAGTGGGAGTTCTTAAGTAATATGATTAATTGAACTTTAATTTATCATGAACTTAGTCCTGGTAGTATTAGCATATCTATGTTGTAGATCAATAGCTCGCGTTGTTGCTTTCATATGTTTATTTTGATATGTTCCTAGAGAAAAATTGTGTTGAAAGATGTTAGTAGCAATGATGCGGATTGGATCCGTGATCTAAGGTTTATCCTCAGTGCTGCATAGAAGAATTATGTCCTTGATGCACCGCTAGGTGATAGACCTATTGTAGGAGCAGATGCAGACATTATGAACGTTTGGCTAGCTCAATATGATGACTACTTGATAGTTTAGTGCACCATGCTTAACGGCTTAGAATCGGGAATTCAAAGACGTTTTGAACGTCATGGGCCATATGAGATGTTCCAGGAGTTGAAGTTAATATTTCAAGCAAATATCCGAGTTGAGAAATATGAAGTCTCCAACAAGTTCTATAGCTAAAAGATGGAGGAGAATCGCTCAAGCAGTGAGCATGTGCTCAGATTGTCTGGGTACTACAATCGCTTGAATCAAGTGGGAGTTAATCTTCCAGATAAAATAGTGATTGACAGAATTCTCTAGTCACCATCACCAAGTTAGTAGAACTTCGTGATGAACTATAATATGCAAGGGATGACGAAAGTAATTCCCAAGCTCTTCGTGATGCTGAAATCAACGAAGGTAGAAATCAAGAAAAACATCAAGTGTTGATGGTTAACAAGACCACTAGTTTCAAGTAAAGGGCAAAGGGAAGAAGGGGAACTTCAAGAAGAATGGCAAGCAAGTTGCTGCTCAAGTGAAGAAGCCCAAGTCTGGACCTAAGCCTGAGACTGAGTGCTTCTACTGCAAAGGGACTGATCACTGGAAGCGGAACTACCCCAAGTAATTGGCGGATAAGAAGGATGGCAAAGTGAACATAAGTATATTTGATATACATGATTATTGATGTGTACTTTACTAGTGTTTATGGCAACCCCTCAGTATTTGATACTAGTTCAGTTGCTAAGATTAGTAACTTGAATCGGGAGTTGCAGAATGAACAGAGACTAGTTAAGGGTGAAGTGACGATGTGTGTTGGAAATAGTTCCAAGATTGATATGATAATCATCGCACACTCCCTATACTTTCGGGATTAGTGTTGAACCTAAATAAGTGTTATTTGGTGTTTGCGTTGAGCATGAATATGATTTGATCATGTTTATTGCAATACGGTTATTCATTTAAGTTAGAGAACAATTGTTGTTCTGTTTACATGAATAAAACCTTATATGGTTACACACCCAATGAAAATAGTTTGTTGGATCTCGATCGTAGTGATACACATAATCATAATATTGAAACCAAAAGATGCAAAGCTAATAATGATAGTGCAACTTATTTGTGGCACTGCCGTTTAGGTCATATTGGTGTAAAGTGCATGAAGAAACTCCATGCTGATGGGATTTTGGAATCACTTGATTATGAATCACTTGATGCTTGCGAACCATGCCTCATGGGCAAGATGACTAAGACTCCGTTCTCCGGAGCGAGCAACTGACTTATTGGAAATAATACATACTGATGTATGCGGTCCGATGAGTGTTAAGGCTCACGGCAAGTATCGTTATTTTCTGAACTTCAGAGATGATTTGAGCAGATATGGGTATATCTACTTGATGAAACATAAGTCTGAAACATTTGAAAAGTTCAAAGAAATTTAGAGTGAAGTGGAAAATCATCGTGACAAGAAAATAAAGTTTCTACGATCTGATCGCGGAGACAAATATTTGAGTTACGAGTTTGGTCTTCAATTAAAACAATGTGGAATAGTTTCACAAACTCATGCCACATGGAAGACCACAGCATAATGGTGTGTCCGAACGTCATAACCGTACTTTATTGGATATAGTGCAATCTATGATGTCTCTTACCGATCTACCACTATCGTTTTGGGGTTATGCATTAGAGACAGCTGCATTCACGTTAAAAAGGGCACCATCTAAATCCGTTGAGACGACACAATCTGAATTATGGTTTGGCAAGAAACCAAAGTTGTCGTTTCTTAAAGTTTGGAGTTGCGATGCTTATGTGAAAAAGTTTCATCTCGATAAGCTCAAACTCAAATCGGAGAAATATATCTTCATAGGATACCCAAAGGAGATAGTTTGGTACACCTTCTATCATAGATCCAAAGGCAAGACATTCGTTGCTAAGAATGGATCCTTTCTAGAGAAGGAGTTTCTCTCGAAAGAAGTGAGTGGGAGGAAAGTAGAACTTGATAAGGTAATTGTACCTTCTCCCTTATTGGAAAGTAGTTCATCACAGAAATCTGTTCCTGTGACTACTACACCAATTAGTGAGGAAGCTAATGATGATGATCATGTAACTTCAGATCAAGTTACTACCGAATCTCGTAGGTAAACCAGAGTGAGATCCATACCAGAGTGGTAGGTAATCTTGTTCTGGAAGTTATGTTACTAGACCATGACGAACCTACGAACCATGAGGAAGCGATGATGAGCCCAAATTCCGCAAAATGGCTTGAGGCCATGAAATCTGAGATGGGATCCATGTATGAGAACAAAGTATGGACTTTGGTTGACTTGCCCGATGATCGGCAAGCCATAGAAAATAAATGGATCTTCAAGAGGAAGACGGACGCTGATAGTAGTGTTACTATCTACAAAGCTAGAATTGTCGCAAAAGGGTTTCGACAAGTTCAAGGTGTTGACTACGATGAGAGTTTCTCACTCGTATCTATGCTTAGATCTGTCCGAATCATGTTAGCAATTGCCGCATTTTATGAAATCTGGCAAATGGATAACAAAACTGCAATCCTTAATGGATTTCTTAAAGAAGAGTTGTATATGATGCAACCAGAAGTTTTTGTCAATCCTAAAGGTGTTAACAAAATGTGCAAACTCCAGCGATCCATCTATGGACTGGTGTAAGCATCTCGGAGTTGGAATATACGCTTTGATAAGTTGATCAAAGCATATAGTTTTATACAGACTTGCGGTGAAGCCTGTATTTACAAGAAAGTGAGTGGGAGCACTACAGCATTTCTGATAAGTATATGTGAATGACATATTGTTGATCGGAAATAATGTAGAATTATTCTGCAAAGCATAAAGGAGTGTTTGAAAGGAGTTTTTCAAAGAAAGACCTCGGTGAAGTTGCTTACATATTGAGCATCAAGATCTATAGAGATAGATCAAGACGCTTGATAAGTTTTTTCAATAAATACATACCTTGACAAGATTTTGAAGTAGTTCAAAATGGAACAGTCAAAGAAAGAGTTTCTTGCCTATGTTACAAGGTGTGAAATTGAGTAAGACACAAAGCCCGACCACGGCAGAAGATAGAAAGAGAATGGATGTCATTCCCTATGCCTTGGTCATAGGTTCTATAAAGTATGCCATGCCGTGTACCAGATCTATTGTATACCCTACCACTGAGTTTGGCAAGGGAGTACAATAGTGATCTAGGAGTATATCAATGGACAGTGGTCAAAATTATCCTTACTAGAATAAGGATATGTTTCTCGATTACGGAAGTGACAAAAGGTTCGCCGTAAAGGGTTACGTCGATGCAAGTTTTGACACTGATCTAGATGATTCTAAGTCTCAATCTGGATACATATTGAAAGTGGGAGCAATTAGCTAGAGTAGCTCCATGCAGAGCATTGTTGACATAGAAATTTGCAAAATACATGCGGATCTGAATGTGACAGACCCATTGACTAAACTTCTCTCATAAGCAAAACATGATCACTTTTTGGGTCTTAAATCACATAGCGATGTGAACTAGATTATTGAATCTAGTAAACCCTTTGGGTGTTAGTCACATGGAGATGTGAACCAATCACATAAAGATGTGAACTATTGATGTTAAATCACATGGCGATGTGATCTAGATTATTGACTCTAGTGCAAGTGGGAGACTGAAGGAAATATGCCCTAGAGGCAATAATAAAGTTATTATTTATTTCCTTATATCATGATAAATGTTTATTATTCATGCTAGAATTGTATTAACCGGAAACATAATACATGTGTGAATACATAGACAAACAGAGTGTCACTAGTATGCCTCTACTTGACTAGCTCGTTAATCAAAGATGGTTATGTTTCCTAACCATGGACAAAGAGTTGTCATTTGATTAACGGGATCACATCATTACTTGAATGATCTGATTGACATGACCCATTCCATTAGCTTAGCATCCGATCGTTTAGTATGTTGCTATTGCTTTCTTCATGACTTATACATGTTCCTATAACTATGAGATTATGTAACTCCCGTGTGCCGGAGGAACACTTTGTGTGCTACCAAACGTCACAACGTAAATGGGTGATTATAAAGGAGCTATACAGGTGTCTCCAAAGGTACATGTTGGGTTGGCGTATTTTGAGATTAGGATTTGTCACTCCGAATGTCGGAGAGGTATCTCTGGGCCCTCTCGGTAATGCACATCACTTAAGCCTTGCAAGCATTGCAACTAATGAGTTAGTTGCGTGATGATGTATTACGGAACGAGTAAAGAGACTTGCCGATAACGAGATTGAACTAGGTATTGAGATACCGACGATCGAATCTCGGGCAAGTAACATACCGATGACAAAGGAAACAACGTATGTTGTTATGCGGTCTGACCGATAAAGATCTTCGTAGAATATGTAGGAACCAATATGAGCATCCAGGTTCCTCTATTGGTTATTGACCGGAGACATGTCTTGGTCATGTCTACATTGTTCTCGAACCCGTAGGGTCCGCACGCTTAAGGTTACGATGACAGTTATATTATGAGTTTATGCATTTTGATGTACCGAAGTTTGTTCGGAGTCCCGGATGTGATCACGGACATGAAGAGGAGTCTCGAAATGGTCGAGACATAAAGATTGATATATTGGAAGCCTATATTTGGATATCGGAAGTGTTCCGGGTGAAATCGGGATTTTACCGGAAAACCGGGAGGTTACCGGAACCCCCCGGGAGGTACATGGGCCTTAATGGGCCTTAGTGGAAGAAGAGGAGAGGTGGCCAGGGCTGGGCCGCGCGCCCCTCCCCCCCTAGTCTGAATAGGACAAGGAGAGAGGGGGCCGGCGCCCCCTCCTTCTCTCTCTCTCTGTTCCCACCTCGCGAATGCTATTCCAACTAGGATTGGGGGGAAGTCCTACTCCCGGAGGGAGTAGGACTCCTCCTGGCGCGCCCTATGATGGCCGGCCGGCCTCCCCCTCTTGAACCTTTATATACGGAGGCAGGGGCACCCCTAGAGACAAGTTGATCCACGTGATCATATTCTTAACCGTGTGCGGTGCCCCCTTCCACCATAATCCTCGATAATATTGTAGCGGTGCTTAGGCGAAGCCCTGCAACGGTAGTACATCAAGATCGTCACCACACTGTCGTGCTGACGGAACTCTTCCCCGACACTTTGCTGGATCGTAGTCCGGGGATCGTCATCGAGCTGAACGTGTGCTAGAACTCGGAGGTGCCGTAGTTTCGGTGCTTGATCGGTCGGGCCGTGCAGACGTACGACTACATCAACCAAACGCTCCCGTTGTCGATCTACAAGGGTACATAGATCACACTCTCCCCTCTCGTTGCTATGCATCACCATGATCTTGTGTGTGCGTAAGAATTTTTTTGAAATTACTACGTTCCCGAATAATAAGTGTAGGAAAGCTCCAACTGAAACTAAGTGGGTGTGCATCCAACTTGCTTTCTCATGAAGACCTCGGGCATTTGAGGAAGCCCATCATCGGAATATAGAAGCCAAGTTCTATAATGAAAATTCCCACTAGTATATGAAAGTGATAACTCAAGAGACTCTCTATATGAAGAACATGGTGCTACTTTGAAGCACAAGTGTGGAAGAAGGATAGTAGCACTGCCCCTTCTCTCTTTTTCTGTCATTTTTTTGTTTTTTATATTTTTTTTTACTTTTTGTTGGGCATCTTTGGCCTTTTTTTTATTTGGGCTTCTTTGGCCTCTTTTATTTTTTTGTAAAGTCCATAGTCTCATCCCGGCTTATGGGGGAATTATAGTCTCCATCATCCTTTCCTCACTGGGCAATGCTCTAATAATGATGATCATCACACTTTTATTTACTTACATCTCAATATTACAACTCGATACTAGAACAAAAATATGACTCTATATGAATGCCTCCGGCGGTGTACCGGGATGTGCAATGATCTAGCGTAGCAATGACATCAAAAAACAGACAAGCCATGAAAACATCATGCTAGGTATCTTACGATCATGCAAAGCAATATGACAATGAGTGCTCAAGTCATGTATATGGTGATGATGGAAGTTGCATGGCAATATATCTTGGAATGGCTATGGAAATGCCATAATAGGTAGGTATGGTGGATGTTTTGAGGAAGGTATATGGTGGGTTTATGGTACCGGCGAAAGTTGCGCAGTACTAGAGAGGCTAGCAATGGTGGAAGGGTTAGAGTGCGTATAATCCATGGACTCAACATTAGTCATAAAGAACTCACATACTTATTGCAAAAATCTATTAGTCATAGAAACAAAGTACTACGCGCATGCTCCTAGGGGGATAGATTGGTAGGAAAAGACCATCGCTCGTCCCCGACCGCCACTCATAAGGAAGACAATCAATAAATAAATCATGCTCCGACTTTGCTACATAACGGTTCACCATACGTGCATGCTACGGGAATCACAAACCTCAACACAAGTATTTCTACAATACACAACTACCCACTAGCATGACTCTAATATCACCATCTTTATATCGCAAAACTATTGCAAAGAATCAAACATATCATATTCAGCGATCTACAAGTTTTATGTAGGATTTTATGACTAACCATGTGAATGACCAATTCCTGTCATCTCTCTAAATAGATATAAGTGAAGCAAGAGAGTTTAATTCATTCTATAAAAGATATGCCCACACTCTAACAAATCTAAGTGAAGCAAAAGAGCATTCTACAAATGGCGGTTTTCTATGTAAAGAGAAACAGGCAATCCAAACTTCAAATGATATAAGTGAAGCACATGAAGCATTCTATAAAGCCATACTCAAAAGATATAAGTGATGTGCACAGAGCATTCTATAAATCAACCAAGGATTATCTCATACCAGCATGATGCATAAAATAAAAATGAAAACTAAATGCAGAAGACGCTCCAAGATTGCACATATCGCATGAACGAAACGAATCCAAAAACATACCGATACTTGTTGAAGAAAGAGGGGATGCCTTCCGGGACATCCCCAAGCTTAGACGCTTGAGTCTCCTTGAATATTTACTTGGGGTGCCTCGGGAATCCCCAAGCTTGAGCTCTTGCCTCTCTTCCTTCTTCTCACATCGAGACCTTCTCGATCATCGAACACTTCATCCACACAAAACTTCAACAGAAAACTCGGTAAGATCCCTTAGTATAATAAAGCAAATCACTACTCTAAGTACTGTTGCAAACCAATTCATATTTTGTTTTTGCATTGTTTCTACTCTAATATAACTTTTTCATGGCTCAATCCACTGATATGAATCGATAGTTTCATCAAAACAAGCAAACTATGCATCAAAAACAGAATCTGTCTACAACAGAACAGTCTGTAATAATCTGAACATTCACCATACTTCTGATACTTGAAAAATTCTACCAAAATTAGGAAAAATAAACAATTTGTATAGGAATACAGTGCCAAAAGAATCAGAACCATTTGACGTTCCAGCAAAAATTGTAAAATCACGCACGACAGCCAAAGTTCCTGTCCTGCACCGCACAAACCATCAAGGAAATGTAAACATCCTAAAGGCAAACCTTGGCACATTATTTTTATAATACAATGGAACTGTACAAGGGGATAATTATTTTTATTGAAAAGTTTCTGTAATCAAGATTCACAAAGTTTCCATGAGCATGAACAAAGTTCAAGGCTAGCCCCCACTTCAACAATTTTTGTCTTTCTCACTTTCGCTTTCATTTTTGAAAAAGTTTTAGGTCCCCCTCTTTATTTTTGTTGTTTTTAAACTATGTAAAAGAACTCAACAGAAATAAATGACTCTCTAAAACTTCCGGGTTGTCTCCCTGGCAGCGCTTTCTTTTAAGCCATTAAGCTAGGCATATAGTGCTCAAGTAGTGAATCCACCTGGATCCCAAGGTATATCAAAGCCAATTTTAATTAACAATGATTCGTAATTTAGTAGTGAGCACAGAGTAACATATATCATGTAACAACGAAGTCTAACTCTCTTCCTATGCATCGGCATGTCATAACAGAACAATTCATGCACACATAGTAAAGGCCAATGCATAGTATAAATAGTTTCTTGCAATTTTATCATATTGGAAACATAGAGAGGTGGAGATATAGTTAGTCTCTCATAATAATTGCAAGTAGGAGCAGAAAGCACATGCATATTATATTCATCAAAATCATCATGTGCAATGGTAAAAGGAAACCCATCAATATAATCCTTAATAAGGGCAAACTTCTCCGATATAGTGTAGTCGGGGGAATTTAAAAAGATAATAGGACTATCATGTGTGAATGCAATAGCAACAATTTCATGTTTATCATAAGGAACTATAGCAAATTCATCTCCATAAGCATAATTCATATTGGCATCTTGGCCACAAGCATAGCAAGCATCATCAAAAAGGGATATTTCAAAAGAATCAACGGAATCATAACAATCATCATAGCAATCATCCTCCGATAAGCACGAAGGGAAATTAAACAATGTATGAGTTGAAGAGTTACTCTCATTAGAAGGTGGGCACGGATAGCTAATCCGCTCTTCTTCCTTTTGTTCTTCGCTCTCCTCCTCATCTTTTTCATCCAATGAGCTCACGGTTTCATCAATTTCTTCTTCCATAGACTCCTGCAAAATATTAGTCTCTTCTTGGACAGTGGAGACTTTCTCTATAAGCGCATTAATATAGGAATTATAATCATAATTATCATAGCAATATTTTAAGCTAGCTAAATTTTCAGGCGTATAAACATCATCATCATAAGCTTCATGCTTTTCAAACAAAGATTCAATTTCATAAGCACCCTCAAAAGCAACAAATTCTTCTATTTGTTCCACATCATAGTAATCATATATACCATTAGCATAAGAAGCTAAGGTTTCATTATCATTAAATTCACATGAAAAGGGAAGGTGTGGAGCCTTCACCTTAGAGCAACAAGTATAATCATATCTCAAGCGTAGTTGCCTAGCATACCAATTCAATATATGACTTTGATCCCATAATAGTTTCCCTTTTTGTGTCAAGCGGTAATCCCTAAAGTATTCACGTTGATCCAACGTTACTCCCATTACATAATTGAATGGGGTTTTCACAAGATTATTAAAGTAGTACATAATATTTTTCACATAACCAGCATCGAGGGTTTTAGGAGGTTCCCCATCTCCATGAGTAGCAACTACACCTAATTTTTTTGGTATTTCCTGATCCATATCCATAACTAAAGAGAGAGAACAACTAAGAACAGCAAATAAAAATTACTTAGTGATAAAGCAAACAAGCACACACGAGAATATTCACCCCACGCTATTGCTCCCCGGCAACGGTGCCAAAAAAAGGTCTTGATAACCCACAAGTATAGGGGATCGCAATAGTTTTTGATAAGTAAGAGTGTCGAACCCAATGAGGAGCTAAAGGTAGAACAAATATTCCCTCAAGTTCAATCGACCACCGATACAACTCTACGCACGCTTGACGTTCGTTTTACCTAGAATAAGTATGAAACTAGAAGTACTTTGCAGGTGTTGTTGGATAGGTTTGCAAGATAATAAAGAGTACGTAAATAAAAAGTAGGTTCTGTTTAGATAAAGAAACAATAAATTAAATATAGCGAGTGTGGAAAAGTGGTGGTAGGAGTTGCGAAATTGCCCCTAAGCAATTGAGTACTTTACTCGACCGATAGCATGCATTATGTGGGAGAGGCCACTGCTAGCATGTCATCCCTGACTTGGAATTCTATGCACTAATGATTGGGACTATTAGCAAGCATCCGCAACTACTAATGTTCATTAAGGTAAAACCCAACCATAGCATTAAGATATATTGGTCCCCGTTCAATCCTGTATGCATCAATTTCTATGCTAGGTTGAAGCTTCTGTCACTCTTGCCCTCCAATACATAGTCCTATCAACATACAATTAACCCTAGGGTGTGATCCACGCGCGCAATCATATGATGGGCACCAAAGCACAGCAACATAACCACAAGAAAATGAAATAAATCATAGCAATTCATCAACCACCGATAGGACAATGAAAATCAACTCAGACATCATAGGATGGCAACACATCATTGGATAATAATATGAAGCATAAAGTACCATGTTCAAGTAGAGGGTACAGCGGATTGCGGGAGAGTGGACCGTTGTAGATAGAGGGGGGAAGGTGATGGAGATGTTGGTGAAGTTGGCGGGGGTGTTGGTGTAGATCACGGTGATGATGATCATTGCCACGACAGCGCTCCGGCGCCACCGGGAGAGAAGGGGAGAGGGGGCCCCTTCGTCTTCTTCCTTGACCTCCTCCCTAGATGGGAGAATGGTTTCCCCTCTGGTCATTGGCCTCCATGGCATGGGAGGGGCGAGAGCCCCTCCGAGATTGGATATGTCTCTCTGTCTCTCTCTGTTTCTGCATTCTCAGATCCTTCCCTTTTGTTGTTTCTTATATTCCTGGAGATCCGTAACTCCAATTGGGCTGAAATTTTAACACGATCTCTATCCGGATATTAGCTTTCTTGCGGCGAAAGAAGGGCACCAACCGCCTTACGGGTGGCCCACGAGGGTCAGGGGCGTGCCCCCTGCCTCGCGGCCACCTCGGGCACCGTCTCGCGTGGATTTTTCTTCCCAAAAATCATTTATATTCCAAAAAAATCTCCGTCAGTTTGTATCCCGTTTGTACTCTGTTTCATATGGATATTCTGCGAAATAAAAAACATGAAACAAATAGGAACTGGCACTGGGCACTTGATCAATAAGTTAGTCCCAAAACTAGTATAAAAAGTTAAGTTGTAGAATATTGGCATGGAACAATCAAAAATTATATATATGACGGAGACGTATCAATGGGGTTTAAAACAGTTAAGCAAGCACTTTGGCGCTTTTCCGAACCCAAGCGACAAGCCATGGGGGAGGAGATGGACAAACTCATTGAGGCCGGATTCATTAGAGAAATCAAACATCCGGACTGACTGGCAAACCTGGTGATGGTACCAAAGAAGGACAAATCCTGGCGCCTGTGCATCAATTTCAAGGACCTCAACAAAGCCTAGCCTAAGGATCCGTCCCCCCGCCCCGCATTGATCAAATCATTGACGCCACCGCAGGACACGACTCACTGTGTTTCCTCGATGCATACTCTGGATACCATCAAATCAGAACGAAGGAATCCGATCAAGCTGCAACAGCATTTATTACCCCATATGGGCCATTCTGCTTCAATACCATGCCCTTCGGGATCAAGAACGCCGACGTCACAAATCAGCGCATGATTCAAACATGCCTGCAAAAACAGATCGGCAAAACAGTAGAAGCTTATGTTGATGATGTCATAATCGAAACCAGGCATGTGGAAACACTAATAGATGACTTACGTCCTACATACGACAACCTCAGAGCATTAGACATTAAGCTCAACCCGGAAATGTGTGTCTTCGGCGTCCCCGCTAGAAAATGGCTGGGCTTTATCATTTCCAATAGAGGAATCGAAGCAAACCTAGCCAAAATCCGAGCTTTGTCACAATTGGCTAAGCCAATAGACCTCAAGCAAGTTCAAATACTCACAGGTTGCGTGGTAGCTCTAAGCCGCTTTATCTCCAGATTAGGAGAAAAGGCACTTCCTCTCTATCGCCTTCTACGGCGAACCGACCACTTCGAGTTGACGGACGCGGCAACAACCAGATTGGAAAAAATAAAAACCCTTATGTCGAGCAATCCAATCCTGGCCGCACCAAACAGTGACGAACCTATGTTACTATACATATCGGCAACACATCAGGTGGTGAGCGCCGTACTCGTTGTTGAACGAGAACAGGACGGACATAAATTCCCGCTTCAGAAGCTAGTATACTACGTCTACTGTCCTTACACCATGCAAATCCTGGTACCCTCATTATCAAAAAATAGCATACGCGGTCTTCATGGTATCCCAGAAGCTCCGACACTACTTCCAGGAGTGTTCGATCATGGTGGCCTCCGAAGTGCCACTCAACGACATCATAAATAACCGCGATGCTACGGGCCGGATTGCCAAATGGGCCATTGAGCTCCTGCCATTTGACATTACATACAAACCACGTCGAGCTATCAAATCCCAAGTAATGGCCGACTTCATCGCCAAATGGACAGAGGTCATACTCCCTAAAGAGTACGGCACATACTCCAATTGTGTCATGCACTTCGACGGCTCCAAAATACTAGTAGGGTTAGGAGCGGGTGATGTCTTAACGTCCTCTACGGGAGACATCGTCCAGTACGTTCTCCAAATACTATACACAGACTCCAATAATGCAGCCGAATACGAGGCCTTATTGCATGGTCTCCGGATGGCTGTCTCCATGGGCATACAACGCCTAGAAGTGCGCGGGGACTCAAACCTTTCAATATCTCAAATAAATGGAGATTTCGGTGCTAAAGATCCGAAGATGGCAACGTACCATAGCGCAGTCATAAAAATGTCGACCCGGTTCGAGGGGCTCGAGTTCCATCATGTGGCTCGAGAAAGTAATCAAGCGGC